>NC_060139.1:974547921-974850952 GCF_021461385.2 Schistocerca piceifrons | reverse complement strand
AGTTCTCCCTCGAAACTAAAGAAGTAAACTGTTCCGTGATCCACAACGTCTCTCCTAAGTAATCCACACTATTATTACACTTGGATATGGGGCGTGGAAAGAGTGATACCCCGTATGACTGTGTATTAGCTCCAATTTCTCGAAGTGGTCATTTCACGAGATATATGTGGGAGGAGACAATATGCTGTCAGACTCTTCCCGGGAAGTGCTCTCTTGAAACTAAAGAAATAAACCGTTCCGTGATGCACAACTTCTCTCCTAACTAATCCACTCTCCTATTCCACTTGGATATGGGTTGTGGAAAGAATAATACCCCGTATGACTATGTATTAGCTCCAATTTTTTCGTCGTGGTCATTTCACGAGATATAAGTGGGAGGAGACAAAATGCTGTCAGACTCTTTCCGGGAGGTGCACTCTCGAAACTAAAGAAGTAAACCGTTCCGTGATGCACATCGTCTCTAGCAACTAATCCACCCTCCTAATCAACTTGGATATGGGGCATGGAAGGATTGATTCCCTGTATTACTATGTACTACCTCCAATTACCCGTCGTGGTCATTTCACGAGATATAAGTGGGCGGAGACAATGCTGTCAGACTCTTCCCAGGAAGTGCTCTCTCAAAACTAAAGAAGTAAACTGTTCAGTGATGCACAACGTCTCTCTCAAATAATCCACCCTCCTATTCCACTTCGACATGGGGTGTGGAAGGAATGATACTCCGTATGACTATGTATTAGCTCCAATTTCTCGACGTGGTCATTTCACAATATATATATGGGCGGAGACAAAATGGTGTCAGACTCTTCCCGGGAAGCTCTCTCTCGATATTAAAGAGGTAAACCGTTCCGTGATGCACAACGTCTCTCCCAACTAATCCACCCTCCTATTCCACTTAGATATGGGGCGTGGAAAGAATGATACCTCGTATGTCTATGTATTAGCTCCAATTTCTCGTAGTGGTCATTTCGCGAGATATATGTGGGAGGAGACAATATGCTGTCAGACCCTTCCCGGGAAGTGCTCTCGGGAAACTAAGGAAGTAAACCATTCCGTGATGCACAACGTCTCTCCTATCTAATCCACCCTCCTATTCCACTCGGATATGGGGCGTGGAAGGAATGATACCCCGTATGACTATGTATTAACCCAATTTCTCGACGTGGTCAGTTCACGAGATATATGTGGGAGGAGACAATATGCGGTCAGACTCTTCCCGGGAAGTGCTCTCACGAAACTAAAGAAGTAAATCGTTCTGTGATGCACAACGTCTCTCCTATCTAATCCACCCTCCTATTCCACTCGGATATGGGGCGTGGAATGAATGATACCCCGTATGACTATGTATTAGCTCCAAATACCTGTCGTGGTCATTTTACAAGATATATGTGGGAGGAGACAATATGCTTTCAGACTCTTCCCGGGAAGTGCTCTCTTAAAACTAAAGATGTCAAAAGTTGTTTGAAGCACAATGTCTCTCCTAACTAAACCACCCTCCTATTCCACTTGGATATGGGGCGTGGAAGGAATGATACCCCGTATGACTATGTATTAGCTCCGATTACCCGTCGTGGTCATTTCACGAGAGATATAAGTGGGAGGAGACAATATGCTGTCAGGCGCTTCCCGGGAAGTACTCTCACGAAAGTAAAGAAGTAAACCGTTTCGAGATGCACAACGTCTCTCCTAACTAATGCACCCCCCTATTCCACTTGGATATGGGATGTGAAAGGAATTATTCCCCGTATGACTATGTATTAGCTCCAATTTCTCGACGTGGTCAGTTCACGAGATATATGTGGGAGGAGACAATTGCGTTCAGACTCTTCCCGGGAAGTGCTCTCTCGAAACTAAAGAAGTAAACCGTTCCGTGATGCACAACGTCTCTCCTAACTAATCCGCCCTCCTATTCCACTTAGATATGGGGCGTGGAAAGAATGACACCCCGTATGACTATGTATTAGCTCGAAATTCTCGTCGTGGTCATTTCACGATAAATAAGTGGGAGGAGACAACATGCTGTCCGATGCTTCCCGGGAAGTGCTCTCTCGAAAGTAAAGGAATAAACCGTTCCATGATGCACAACATCTCTCCTATTTAATCAACCCTCCTATTCCACTTGGATATGGGTTGGTTCAAATGTTTCTGAGCACAATGTGACTTAACATCTGCGGTCATCAGTCCCCTAGAACTTAGAACTAGTTAAACCTAAGCAACCTAACGACATCACACACATCCAAGCCCGAGGCAGGATTCGAACCTGCGCCCGTAGCAGTCGCACGGTTCCGGACTGAGCGCCTGAACCTCTAGACCACCGCGGCCGGCTTGGATATGGGTCGAGGAAGGATTGATACCGCGTATGACATTGTATTAGCGCCAATTTCTCGACGTGGTCATTTCACGAGATGAATGTGGAAGGAGACAATATGGTGTCAGACTCTTCCCGGGAAGTGCTCTCTCGAAACTAAAGAAGTAAACCGTTCCGTGATGCACAATGTCTCTCCTAACTAATCCACCCTCCTATTCCACTTGGATATGGGGCGCGGAAGGTATGATACAATGTAAGACTATGTATTAGCTCCAATTTGTCGTCGTGGTCATTTCACGAGATATATGTGGGAGGAGACAATATGCGGTCAGATTCTTCCTGGGAAGAAAGAAGTAAACCATTCCCTGATGCACAACGTCTCTCACAACTAATCCACCCTCCTATTCCACTTGGATATGGGGCGTGGAAGGAATGATACCCCGTATGACTTTGAATTAGCTCCAATTTCTCGACGTGGTCATTTCATGAGATATAAGTGGGAGGAGACAATATGCTGTCAGACGCTTCACGGGAAGTGCTCTCTCGAAAGTAAAGAAGTAAACCGTTCCGTGATCCACCCGTCTCTCCTAACTAATCCACCCTCCTATTACACTTGGATATGGGGCGTGGAAGGAATGATACCCCGTATGACTATGTATTAACTCCAATTTCTCGTCTTCGTCATTTCACGAGATATAAGCGGGAGGAGACAATATGCTGTCAGACTCTTCCCGGGAAGTTCTCCCTCGAAACTAAAGAAGTAAACTGTTCCGTGATCCACAACGTCTCTCCTAAGTAATCCACACTATTATTACACTTGGATATGGGGCGTGGAAAGAGTGATACCCCGTATGACTGTGTATTAGCTCCAATTTCTCGAAGTGGTCATTTCACGAGATATATGTGGGAGGAGACAATATGCTGTCAGACTCTTCCCGGGAAGTGCTCTCTTGAAACTAAAGAAATAAACCGTTCCGTGATGCACAACTTCTCTCCTAACTAATCCACTCTCCTATTCCACTTGGATATGGGTTGTGGAAAGAATAATACCCCGTATGACTATGTATTAGCTCCAATTTTTTCGTCGTGGTCATTTCACGAGATATAAGTGGGAGGAGACAAAATGCTGTCAGACTCTTTCCGGGAGGTGCACTCTCGAAACTAAAGAAGTAAACCGTTCCGTGATGCACATCGTCTCTAGCAACTAATCCACCCTCCTAATCAACTTGGATATGGGGCATGGAAGGATTGATTCCCTGTATTACTATGTACTACCTCCAATTACCCGTCGTGGTCATTTCACGAGATATAAGTGGGCGGAGACAATGCTGTCAGACTCTTCCCAGGAAGTGCTCTCTCAAAACTAAAGAAGTAAACTGTTCAGTGATGCACAACGTCTCTCTCAAATAATCCACCCTCCTATTCCACTTCGACATGGGGTGTGGAAGGAATGATACTCCGTATGACTATGTATTAGCTCCAATTTCTCGACGTGGTCATTTCACAATATATATATGGGCGGAGACAAAATGGTGTCAGACTCTTCCCGGGAAGCTCTCTCTCGATATTAAAGAGGTAAACCGTTCCGTGATGCACAACGTCTCTCCCAACTAATCCACCCTCCTATTCCACTTAGATATGGGGCGTGGAAAGAATGATACCTCGTATGTCTATGTATTAGCTCCAATTTCTCGTAGTGGTCATTTCGCGAGATATATGTGGGAGGAGACAATATGCTGTCAGACTCTTCCCGGGAAGTGCTCTCTCGAAATTAAAGAAGTAAACCTTTCCGTGATGCACAACCTCTCTCCCAACTAATCCACCCTCCTATTCCACTTGGATGTGGGGCGTGGAGGGAATGGTACCCCGTATGACTATGTATTAGCTCCCATTTCTCGACGCGGTCATTTCACGAGATATAAGTGGCAGGAGACTATATGTGGTCAGACTCTTCCCGGGAAGTGGTCTCTCGCAACTAAAGAGCTAAACCGTGGCGTGATGCACAACGTCTCTCCTCACTAATCCAGCCTCCCTTTCCACCTGGGTATGGGGCGTTGAAGGACTGATATCCCGTAAGACTATGTGTTAGCTCCAATTTCTCTTCGTGGTCATATCACGAGATATAAGTGGGAGGTGACAATATGCTGTCAGACTCTTCCCGGGAAGTGCTCTCTCGAAACTAAGGAAGTAAACCGTTCTGTGATGCACAACGGCTCTCCTAACTAATCCACCCTCCTATTACACTTGGATATGGAGCGTGGAAAGAATGATACCCCTTATGACTGTGTATTAGCTCCAATTTCTCGTCGTGGTCATTTCACGAGATATATGTGGGAGGAGACTATATGCTGTCAGACTCTTCCCGGGAAGTGCTCTCTCGAAACTAAAGAAGTAAACCGTTCCGTGACGCACAACGTCTCTCCTAACTAATCCACCCGTCTATTCCACTTGGATATGGGGCATGGAAGGAATGATACCCCGTATGACTATGTATTAGCTCCAATTTCTCGTCGTGGTCATTTCACGAGATATAAGCGGGAGGAGACAATATGCTGTCAGACTCTTCCCGGAAAGTGCTCTCTCGAAACTAAAGAAGTAAACCGTTCCGTGATCCACAACGTCTCTCCTAACTAATCCACCTTCCTATTACACTGGGATATGGGGCGTGGAAAGAATGATATCCCGTATGACTGTATATTAGCTCCAATTTCTCGTCGTGGTCATTCCACGAGATATATGTGGGAAAAGACAATAAGCAGTATTCTGTCAGACTCTTCCCAGGAAGTGCTCTTACGAAATTAAAGAAATAAACCGTTCCGTAATGCACAACGTCTCTCCTAACTAATCCACCCTCGCTTTCCACCTGGATATGGGGCGTGGAAGGAATGATGCCCTGTAAGGCTATGTATTAGCTCCAATTTCTCGTCGTGGTCATATCACGAGATTTGAGTGGGAGGAGCACAATATGCTGTCAGACTCTTCCCGGGAAGTGCTCTCTCGAAACTAAGGAAGTAAACCGTTCCGTGATCCACAACGTCTCTCCTAACTAATCCACCCTCCTATTACACTTGGATATGGGGCGTGGAAGGAATGATACCCCATATGACTGTGTATTAGCTCCAATTTCTCGTCGTGGTCATTTCACGATATATATGTGGGAGGAGACAATATGCTGTCAGACTCTTCCCGGGAAGTGCTCTCTCGAAGCTAAAGAAGTAAACCGTTCCGTGATGCACAACGTCTCTCCTAACTAATCCACCCGCCTATTCCACTTGGATATGGGGTGTGGAAGGAATGATACCCCGTATGACTATGTATTAGCTCCAATTTCTCGTCGTGGTCATTTCACGAGATATAAGCGTGAGGAGACAATATGCTGTCAGACTCTCCCCGGGAAGTGCTCTCTAGAAACTAAAGGAGTAAACCGTTCCGTGATCCACAACGTCTCTCCTAACTAATCCACCCTCCTATTACACTTGGATATGGAGCGTGGAAAGAATGATACCCCGTATGACTGTGTATTAGCTCCAATTTCTCGACGTGGTCATATCACGAGATATATGTGGGAGGAGACAATATGCTGTCAGACTCTTCCCGGGAAGTGCTCCCTTGATACTAAAGAAGTAAACCGTTCCGTGATGCACAATATCTCTAGCAAACTATTCCTCCCTCCTATTCCACTTGGATATGGGGCATGGAAGGAATGATATCCCGTATTACTATGTACTAGCTCCAATTACCCGTCTTGGTCATTTTACGAGATATATGTGGGCGGTGACAATGCTGTCAGACTCTTCACGGGAAGTGCCGTCTCGAAACTAAAGAAGTAAACTGTTCAGTGATGCACAACGTCCCTCCCAAATAATCCACCCTCCTATTCCACTTGGGTACGGGGTGTGGAAGGAATGATACCCTGTATGACTATGTATTAGCTCCAATTTCTCGACGTGGTAATTTCACGATATATATGTGGGAGGAGGCAATATGCTGTCAGACCCTACCTGGGAAGTGCTCTCTCGAAACTAAAGAAGTAAACCGTTCCGTGATGCACAACGTCTCTCCTAACTAATCCACCCTCCTATTCCACTTGGAATTGGGGCGTGGAAGGTATGATACCTGGTATAACTATGTATTAGCTCCAATTTCTCATCGTGGTCATTTCACGAGATAAATGTGGGTGGAAACCGTATGCTGTCAGGCTCTTCCCAGGAAGTGCTCTCTCGAAACTAAAGAAATAAACCGTTCCGTGATGCACATCGTCTCTCCTAACTAATCCACCCTCCTATTCAACTTGGAATTGGGGCGTGGAAGGTATGATACCGGGTATAACTATGTATTACCTCCAATTTCTCATCGTGGTCATTTCCCGAGATAAATGTGGGTGGAGACAATATGCTGTCAGACTCTTCCCGGGAAGTGCTCTCTCGAAACTAAAATAGTAAACCGTTCCGTGCTGCACAGCCTCTATCCTAACTAATCCACCCTCCTATTCCACTTGGATATGGGGTGTGGAAAGAATGATACCCTGTATAACTATGTATTAGCTCCAATATCTCGTCGTGGTCATTTCACGAAATATATGTGGGAAAAGACAATAAGCTGTATGCTGTCAGACTCTTCCCGGGAAGTGCTCTCTCGAAACTAAAGAAGTAAACCATTCCGTGATGCACAACGTCTCTCCCAACTAATCCACCCTCCTATTCCACTTGGAATTGGGGCGTGGAAGGTATAATACCTGGTATAACTACGTATTAGCTCCAATTTCTCATCGTGGTCATTTCACGAGATAAATGTGGGTGGAGACAATATGCTGTCAGACTCTTCCCAGGAAGTGCTCTCTCGAAACTAAAGAAATAAACCGTTCCGTGATGCACATCGTCTCTCCTAACTAATCCACCCTCCTATTCCACTTGGAATTGGGGCGTGGAAGGTGTGATACCGGGTATAACTATGCATTAGCTCCAATTTCTCATCGTGGTCATTTCACGAGATAAATGTGGGTGGAGACAATATGCTGTCAGAGTCTTCCCGGGAACTGCTCTCTCGAAACTAAAATAGTAAACCGTTCCGTGATGCACAGCCTCTATCCTAACTAATCCACCCTCCTATTCCACTTGGATATGGGGCGTGGAAAGAATGATAACCCGTATGACTATGTTTTAGCTCCAGTTTCTCGACGTGGTCATTTCACGAGATATTGTGGGAAATGACAATAAGCCGTATGCTGTCAGACCTCTCCTGGGAAGTGCTCTCTCGAAACTAAAGAAGTAAACCGTACCGTGATGCACAACGTCTCTCATAACTAATCCACCCTCCTATTCCACTTGGAAATGGGACGTAGAAGGTATGAGACCCGGTATAACTATGTATTAGCTCCAATCGCTCATCAGGGTCATTTCACAAGATATATGTGGGAAAAGACAATAGGCGGTATTCTGTCAGACTCTTCCCAGGAAGTGCTCTCTCGAAACTAAAGAAATAAACCTTTCCGTAATGCACAACGTCTCTCCCAACTAATCCACCCTCCCATTCCACCTGGATATGGTGCGTGGAAGGAATGTTACCCCGTAAGACTATGTATTAGCTCCAATTTCTCGTCGTGGTCATTTCACGAGATATAAGTGGGAGGAGACAATATGCTGTCAGACTTTTTTCGGGAAGTGCTCTCTGGAAACTAAGGAAGTAAACCGTTCCGTGATCCACAGCGTCTCTCCTAACTAATCCACCCTCCTATTACACTTGGATATGGGGCGAGGAATGAATGATACCCCATATGACTATGTATTAGCTCCAATATCTCGTCGTGGTCATTTCACGAAATATATGTGGGAAAAGACAATAAGCTGTATGCTGTCAGACTCTTCCCCGGAAGTGCTCTCTCGAAACTAATGAAGTAAACCGTTCCGTGATGCACAACGTCTCTCCTAACTTATCCACCATCCTATTCCACTTGGATATGGGGCTTGGAAGGAATGATACCCCGTATGACTATGTATTAGCTCCAATTTCTCGTCGTGGTCATTTCACGAGATAAATGTGGGTGGAGACAGTATGCTGTCAGACTCTTCCCAGGAAGTGCTCTCTCGAAACTAAAGAAATAAACCGTTCCGTGATGCACATCGTCTCTCCTAACTAATCCACCCTCCTATTCCACTTGGAATTGGGGCGTGGAAGGTATGATACCGGGTATAACTATGTATTAGCTCCAATTTCTCATCGTGGTCATTTCACGAGATAAATGTGGGTGGAGACAATATGCTGTCAGACTCTTCCCGGGAACTGCTCTCTCGAAACTAAAATAGTAAACCGTTCCGTGATGCACAGCCTCTATCCTAACTAATCCACCCTCCTATTCCACTTGGATATGGGGCGTGGAAAGAATGATAACCCGTATGACTATGTTTTAGCTCCAGTTTCTCGACGTGGTCATTTCACGAGATATTGTGGGAAATGACAATAAGCCGTATGCTGTCAGACCTCTCCTGGGAAGTGCTCTCTCGAAACTAAAGAAGTAAACCGTACCGTGATGCACAACGTCTCTCCTAACTAATCCACCCTCCTATTCCACTTGGAAATGGGACGTAGAAGGTATGAGACCCAGTATAACTATGTATTAGCTCCAATCGCTCATCAGGGTCATTTCACAAGATATATGTGGGAAAAGACAATAGGCAGTATTCTGTCAGACTCTTCCCAGGAAGTGCTCTCTCGAAACTAAAGAAATAAACCTTTCCGTAATGCACAACGTCTCTCCCAACTAATCCACCCTCCCTTTCCACCTGGATATGGTGCGTGGAAGGAATGTTACCCCGTAAGACTATGTATTAGCTCCAATTTCTCGTCGTGGTCATTTCACGAGATATAAGTGGGAGGAGACAATATGCTGTCAGACTATTTCCGGGAAGTGCTCTCTGGAAACTAAGGAAGTAAACCGTTCCGTGATCCACAACGTCTCTCCTAACTAATCCACCCTCCTATTACACTTGGATATGGGGCGAGGAATGAATGATACCCCATATGACTGTGTATTATCTCCAATTTATCGTCGTGGTCATTTCACGATATATATGTGGGAGGAGACAATATGCTGTCAGACCCTACCTGGGAAGTGCTCTCTCGAAACTAAAGAAGTAAACCGTTCCGTGATGCACAACGTCTCTCCTAACTAATCCACCCTCCTATTCCACTTGGAATTGGGGCGTGGAAGGTATGATACCTGGTATAACTATGTATTTGCTCCAATTTCTCATCGTGGTCATTTCACGAGATAAATGTGGGTGGAGACAATATGCTGTCAGGCTCTTCCCAGGAAGTGCTCTCTCGAAACTAAAGAAATAAACCATCCCGTGATGCACATCGTCTCTCCTAACTAATCCACCCTCCTATTCCACTTGGAACTGGGGCGTGGAAGGTATGATACCGGGTATAACTATGTATTAGCTCCAATTTCTCATCGTGGTCATTTCACGAGATAAATGTGGGTGGAGACAATATGCTGTCAGACTCTTCCCGGGAAGTCCTCTCTCGAAACTAAAATAGTAAACCGTTCCGTGATGCACAGCCTCTATCCTAACTAATCCACCCTCCTATTCCACTTGGATATGGGGCGTGGAAAGAATGATACCCTGTATGACTATGTATTAGCTCCAATATCTCGTCGTGGTCATTTCACGAAATATATGTGGGAAAAGACAATAAGCTGTATGCGGTCAGACTCTTCCCGGAAAGTGCTCTCTCGAAACTAATGAAGTAATCCGTTCCGTGATGCACAACGTCTCTCCTAACTTATCCACCATCCTATTCCACTTGGATATGGGGCTTGGAAGGAATGATACCCCGTATGACTATGTATTAGCTCCAATTTCTCGTCGTGGTCATTTCACGAAATATATGTGGGAAAAGACAATAAGCTGTACGCTGTCAGACCCTTCCCGGGAAGTGCTCTCTCGAAACTAAAGAAGTAAACCGTTCCGTGATGCACATCGTCTCTCCCAACTAATCCACCCTCCTATTCCACTTGGAATTGGGGCGTGGAAGGTATGATACCTGGTATAACTATGTATTAGCTCCAATTTCTCAATGTGGTCATTTCACGAGATAAATGTGGGTGGAGACAATATGCTGTCAGACTCTTCCCAGGAAGTGCTCTCTCGAAACTAAAGAAATAAACCGTTCCGTGATGCACATCGTCTCTCCTAACTAATCCACCCTCCTATTCCTCTTGGAATTGGGGCGTGGAAAGTATGATACCGGGTATAACTATGTATTAGCTCCAATTTCTCATCGTGGTCATTTCACGAGATAAATGTGGGTGGAGACAATATGCTGTCAGACTCTTCCCGGGAAGTGCTCTCTCGAAACTAAAATAGTAAACCGTTCCGTGATGCACAGCCTCTATCCTAACTAATCCACCCTCCTTTTCCACTTGGATATGGGGCGTGGAAAGAATGATACCCTGTATAACTATGTATTAGCTCCAATATCTCGTCGTGGTCATTTCACGAAATATATGTGGGAAAAGAAAATAAGCTGTATGCCGTCAGACTCTTCCCGGGAAGTGCTCTCTCGAAACTAAAGAAGTAAACCGTTCCGTGATGCACAACCTCTCTCCTAACTAATCCACCCTCCTATTCCACTTGGATATGGGGCGTATAAAGAATGATAACCCGTATGACTATGTTTTAGCTCCAGTTTCTCGACGTGGTCATTTCACGAGATATATGTGGGAGGAGACAATTTGCTGTCAGTCTCTTTTCAGGAAGTGCTCTCTCGAAACTAAAGAAGTAAACCATTCCGTGATGCGCAACGTCTCTTCTAACTAATCCACCCTCCTGTTCCACTTGGATGTGGGGCGTGGAAAGAATGATAACCTGTATGACTATGTATTAGCTCCAGTTTCTCGACGTGGTCATTTCACGTGATAAATGTGGGAGGAGACTATATGCTGTCAGACGCTTCCCGGGAAGTGCTCTCTCGAAACTAAAGAAATAAACCGTTCCGTGATGCCCAACGTCTCTCCTAACTAATCCACCCTCCTATTCCACTTCGATATGGGGCGTGGAAAGAATGAGACCCCTATGACTATGTATTAGCTCCAATTTCTCGTCGTGGTCATTTCACGAGATATATGTGGAAATGACAATAAGCCGTATGCTGTCAGACCTCTCCTGGGAAGTGCTCTCTCGAAACTAAAGCAGTAAACCGTACCGTGATGCACAACGTCTCTCCTAACTAATCCACCCTCCTATTCCACTTGGAAATGGGGCGTGGAAGGCATGATACCCGGTATAATTATGTATTAGCTCCAATCTCTCATCGTGGTCATTTCACGAGATATATGTGGGAGGAGACAATATGCTGTCAGACTCTTCCTGTGTAGTTCTCTCTCAAAACTAAAGATGTAGACCGTTCCGTGATTCACAACGTCTCTCCTAACTAATCCACCCTCCTATTCCACTTGGATATGGGGCGTGGAAAGAATGATACCCGTATGACTATGTTTTAGCTCCAATTTCTCGTCGTGGTCATTTCACGAGATATATGTGGGAAAAGACAATAAGCTGTATGCTGTCAGACTCTTCCCGGGAAGTGCTCTCTCGAAACTAAAGAAATAAACCGTTCCGTAATGCACAACGTCTCTCCTAACTAATCCACCCTCCTATTCCACTTGGAAATGGGGCGTGGAAGGTATTATACCCGGTATAACTATGTATTAGCTCCAATCTCTCATCGTGGTCATTTCACGAGATATATGTGGGAGGAGACAATATGCTGTCAGACTCTTCCTGGGTAGTTCTCTCTCAAAACTAAAGATGTAGACCGTTCCGTGATGCACAACGTCTCTCCTAACTAATCCACCCTCCTATTCCACTTGGATATGGGGCGTGGAAAGAATGATACCCCGTATGACTGTGTATTAGCTCCAATTTCTCGTCGTGGTCATTTCACGAGATATATGTGGGATGAGACAATATGTTGTCAGATTCTTCCCGGGAAGTGCTCTCTCGAAACTAAAGAAGTAAACCGTTCCGTGATGCGCAACGTCTCTCCTAACTAATCCACCCTCCTATTCCACTTTGATATGGGGCATGGAAAGAATGATAACCCGTATGACTATGTTTTGGCTCCAGTTTCTCGACGTGGTTATTTAACGAGATATATGTGGTAGGAGACAATTTGCTGTCAGTCTCTTTTCGGGAAGTGCTCTCTCGAAACTAAAGAAGTAAACCGTTCCGTGATGCGCAACGTCTCTCCTAACTAATCCACCCTCCTATTCCACTTGGATGTGGGGCGTGGAAAGAATGATAACCTGTATGACTATGTATTAGCTCCAGTTTCTCGACGTGGTTATTTCACGAAATAAATGTGGGAGGAGACAATATGCTGTCAGACTCTTCCCGGGAAGAGCTCTCTCGAAACTAAAGATGTAGACCGTTCTGTGATGCACAACGTCTCTCCTAACTAATCCACCCTCCTATTTCACTTGGATATGGGGCGTGGAAAGAATGATACCCGTATGACTATGTTTTAGCTCCATTTTCTCGTCGTGGTCATTTCACGAGATATGTGTGGGAAAAGACAATAAGCTTTATGCTGTCAGACTCTTCCCGGGAAGTGCTCTCTCGAAACTAAAGAAGTAAACCGTTCCGTGATGCGCACTGTCTCTCCTAACTTATCCACTCTCCTATTCCACTTGGATATGGGGCGTGGAAAGAATGATACCCGGTATGACTGTGTATTAGCTCCAATTTCTCGTCGTGGTCATTTCACGAGATATATGTGGGAGGAGACAATATGTTGTCAGATTCTTCCTGGGAAGTGCTCTCTCGAAACTAAAGAAGTAAACCGTTCCGTGATGCGCAACGTCTCTCCTAACTAATCCACCCTCCTATTCCACTTTGATATGGGGCGTGGAAATAATGATAACCCGTATGACTATGTTTTGGCTGCAGTTTCTCGACGTGGTCATTTCACGAGATGTATGTGGTAGGAGACAATTTGCTGTCAGTCTCTTCCCGGGAAGTGCTCTCTCGAAACTAAAGAAGTAAACAGTTCCGTGATGCACAACGCCTCTCTTGCAGCGTCTGGCAGTGGCATTTGTTGGGCGTCCCTGTAACGTTCTCGCGTGGAATAAACGACCCGTGAAGAAACGCGCCGCTGTCCTTTGGGCCTCCTCCATGTCTTCTATCACCCCTATGTGGAAAAGGTCCCAGATTAATGAACACTACTAAAGAATCGGTCGAAAATCACCTGAATTTCGCAGGATCTCCGTTTTCGGAATCCATGTTGATTATCGTTCTCTAAAAACACAGTAATTCCTGAGCATAAAACATATTACCTGTGTCTAGAACACTTTGGGGTTACAGTTCCTTAAGACTCTTCCTATGGATATGTCTAGCATCTGCTTTTCCGGCTGTTTGTTTTATTTGGCCATTCCACTTAAGGTCGCTGTGGATAGTTACTCCTAGAAATTTTACGATCGATGCTTTTTACAGTAATTTGTTATAATTGCTTTAGTTGTAAAGTAGTGTATTCCCTTTCCTATGTATGCAAAAATGTTATATTTACTTACGTTCAAGGCTAACTGCCAGAATTTGCACCATTTGTCAGCCCTATGCAGGTGATTCTGCTAATCGATATTGTTTTCTTGCATTGGTACTTTCTTATAGACAACGCATCATCTGCGAACTATCTTAAAGAACTTCTGACACATTCTACTAGATCATTTATGTACGTTGTGAACAGTAACGGTCCTATCACATTTCCTTGGTATTGTGGAAATTACCTTTACATTAGTCGATATTGTTCCGTTACGCGAGATGTGTTGCTTTCTATCCGCAAGGAAGTTTTCAGTGAAGTCGTAAAGCTGGTCCGTGGCTCGGTAAGCTCGTATTTCTTTCACTAAACAGTATTGCGGGACAGTGTCGAATGCCTTCCTGCAATCAAGGAACCCGACGTCGATGTAACCACTGTTGTCTACCGCGCTGTGGATTTCTAGGAGGAACAGAGCGAGCTGAGTTTTGCAGGATCTCTGTTTGCGAAATCCATGTTGATTTTTATATAGGACATTTTCGCTCTACAAAAACGGCACAATTCTCGAGCATCAAACATGTTTCATGTATCTACAGCACATTGGCATCAGCGATATAGGAACTGTTTGGTACCCTAATCACGAAGGATATGACAGCAGGGCTTACCATTCTTGCCTCTCATTGGCAAGCAACAACCTCCAAGATCAGTCTTGTTGTATTACCCAGTAGCTACACACACTATGATTCCCGGAGTCAAAGAGGGATGCATTTAAAGAACTGCTCCACTTTAAAGAGAGCGTAGCGTTCCAAAGGATTGGAAAAGGGCACAGGTCATCCCCGTTTTCAAGAAGGGACGTCGAGCAGATGTGCAGAACTATAGACCTATATCTCTAACGTCGATCAGCTGTAGAATTTTGGAACACCTATTGTGTTCGAGTATAATGACTTTTCCGGAGACTAGAAATCTACTCTGTAGGAATCAGCATGGGTTTCGAAAAAGACGGTCATGTGAAACCCAGCTCGCGCTATTCGTCGACGAGA
The DNA here is from genome assembly GCF_021461385.2 of Schistocerca piceifrons. NCBI lineage: Eukaryota > Metazoa > Arthropoda > Insecta > Orthoptera > Acrididae > Schistocerca > Schistocerca piceifrons. The sequence goes on along the minus strand of NC_060139.1, from coordinate 974,836,072 downwards.
CTCAGAGGGCCAGACATACGGGTTCACAGGTAGATGCCGTGTTTCTTGACTTCCGCAAGGCGTTCGATACAGTTCCCCACAGTCGTTTAATGAACAAAGTAAGAGCATATGGACTATCAGACCAATTGTGTAATTGGATTGAGGAGTTCCTAGATAACAGGACGCAGCATGTCATTCTCAATGGAGAGAAGTCTTCCGAAGTAAGAGTGATTTCAGGTGTGCCGCAGGGGAGTGTCATAGGACCGTTGCTATTCACAATATACATAAATGACCTTGTGGATGACATCGGAAGTTCACTGAGGCTTTTTGCGGATGATGCTGTGGTGTATCGAGAGGTTGTAACAATGGAAAATTGTACTGAAATGCAGGAGCATCTGCAGTGAATTGACGCATGGTGCAGGGAATGGCAATTGAATCTCAATGTAGACAAGTGTAATGTGCTGCGAATACACAGAAAGATAGATCCTTTATCACTTAGCTACAAAATAGCAGGTCAGCAACTGGAAGCAGTTAATACCATAAATTATCTGGGAGTACGCATTAGGAGTGATTTAAAATGGAATGATCATATAATGTTGATCGTCGGTAAAGAGGATGCCAGACTGAGATTCATTGGAAAAATCATAAGGAAATGCAATCCGAAAACAAAGGAAGTAGGTTACAGTACGCTTGTTCGCCCACTGCTTGAATACTGCTCAGTAGTGTGGGATCCGTACCAGATAGGGTTGATAGAAGATATAGAGAAGATCCAACGGAGAGCAGCGCGCTTCGTTACAGGATCATTTAGTAATAGCGAAAGCGTTACGGAGATGATAGATAAACTCCAGTGGAAGACTCTGCAGGAGAGACGCTCAGTAGCTCGGTACGGGCTTTTGTCAAAGTTTCGAGAACATACCTTCACCGAAGAGTCAAGCAGTATATTGCTCCCTCCTACGTATATCTCGCGAAGAGACCATGAGGATAAAATCAGAGAGATTAGAGCCCACACAGAGGCATACCGACAATCCTTCTTTCGACGAACAATACGAGAATGGAATAGAAGGAAGAACCGATAGAGGTACTCAAGGTACCCTCCGCCACACACCGTCAGGTGGCTTGCTGAGTATGGATGTAGATGTAGATGTAGATGTAGAAATATGAAAAAGTCTTGTATGAGTTATGCGAACGTATTGATATGCATCTTTCCCACGACCGTTCTCGAAAACGAGAATGACTTGCTCTTGTCTTTAGCTGCTAAGTACAATCGTACGGTAAACTGCTGCCAGAACTAGAGGAATGTTATAGATATCTCGTCTGATCTTTCTGCCCTTCCACTACTAAGCGACTGTTGTTGTCTTTCTGTTCCGCGATCGGTTATCTAAGTATCTGCCATTTCGACGTTCGTACGATGTCTGATACGAGGGACGGTGTTAAGACTTCGCGCGGTGAAACATATGTCCTGCCAGGTCGTGAACATTTCTTACTGGAGACTGGTATGAAAATATCTGACTGCCCAGTGCATCCCGGAAATGCTCCATTGGCGATAATTCAAGAGCCTGGGTAGGCCAGTCAAGTCTCTGTACACTTCGCAAAGGTTTTGTGACGTAAACTTAAGTGTGCGTTCCTGCATTATCCTGCTGGATTGCACTGTTTGGTACCCCAGTCACGAAGGATATGACAGCAGGGTTTACCATTCTTGCCTCATATTGGCAAGCAGCAACCTCCCTTCAACAATCACCAGATCGGTCTTCTTGTATTACCCAGTAGCTTCACACATTATGATTCGCGCAGTCGAAGAGGGATGCATCTAAAGAATTGCTTCACTTAAAATATGAAAAAGCCGTGTATGAGTTCTGCGAATGTATTGGTACTAATAAAAACTATATCCAATGCTGATAGGTCGCTAATAACAGTCAAAAGGTGTTAGTTGTATCTCTATTGCTTTACGAGTGTCCATAGACGTCATGGTGAGATGTCGTAGAAGCAGCGATTCTTTATTTGTAAAAACTGTAACCAATGCTAATAGGTCGCTTATAACAGACACAAGATGTTAAATTTACTTTTCATTTGCGTTCTATTCTTCTGGCCTAGCACATCGTCAGACGATCAAAACACAAAGCTGATGAACAAACTTTTAGAAGTAAACAATGCCACACATAAAATTCCACAATTAGTAGATAGTAGTGGCAAGTGATTAGCGTCATTATCACTTCCGTAGTGACGTCTATGTTCATCGCTTGGCAGTACTGTCTTACCATTGTGGATTTTTATGTGCGACATTGTTTGCGTCTAAAATGTTTTTGTATCAACTCTGTATTTTGATCGTTTGATGATGGGCAAGGCCCGAAGAGTACAACGCAATTGAAAAGTAAATTTAACATCTTGTGAAACTTCCTGGCAGTTTAAAACTGTGTGCCCGACCGAGACTCGAACTCGGGACCTTTGCTTCCGCGGGCAAGTGCTCTACCATCTGAGCTGCCGAAGCACGACTCACGTCCGGTACTCACAGCTTTACTTCTGCCAGTACCTCGTCTCCTACCTTCCAAACTTTACAGAAGCTCTCCTGCGAAACCTGCAGAACTAGCACTCCTGAAAGAAAGGATATTGCGGAGACATGGCTTAGCCACAGCCTGGGGGATGTTTCCAGAACGAGATTCTCACTCTGCAGCGGAGTGTGCGCTGATATGAAACTTCCTGGCAGATTAAAACTGTGTGCCCGACCGAGACTCGAACTCGGGACCTTTGCCTTACGCGGGCAAGTGCTCTACCATCTGAGCTACCGAAGCACGACTCACGTCCCGTACTCACAGCTTTACTTCTGCCAGTACCTCGTCTCCTACCTTCCAAACTTTACAGAAGCTCTCCTACGAAACCTGCAGAACTAGCACTCCTGAAAGAAAGGATATTGCGGAGACATGGCTTAGCCACAGCCTGGGGGATGTTTCCAGAATGAGATTCTCACTCTGCAGCGGAGTGTGCGCTGATATGAAACTTCCTGGCAGATTAAAACTGTGTGCCCGACCGAGACTCGAAGTGGGGACCTTTGCCTTTCGCGGGCATGTGCTCTACCATCTGAGCTACCGAAGCACGACTCACGTCCGGTACTCACAGCTTTACTTCTGCCAGGACCTCGTCTCCTACCTTCCAAACTTTACAGAAGCTCTCCTACGAAACCTGCAGAACTAGCACTCCTGAAAGAAAGGATATTGCGGAGACATGGCTTAGCCACAGCCTGGGAGATGTTTCCAGAATGAGATTCTCACTCTGCAGAGGAGTGTACGCTGATATGAAACTTCCTGGCAGATTAAAACTGTGTGCCCGACCGAGACTCGAACTGGGGACCTTTGCCTTTCGCGGGCAAATGCTCTACCATCTGAGCTACCGAAGCACGACTCAGGTCCGGTACTCATAGCTTTACTTCTCCCAGTACCTCGTCTCCTACCTTCCAAACTTTACAGAAGCTCTCCTGCGAAACCTGCAGAACTAGCACTCCTGAAAGAAAGGATATTGCGGAGACATGGCTTAGTCACAGCCTGGGGCACACAGTTTTAATCTGCCAGGAAGATTCATATCAGCGCACACTCCGCTGCAGAGTGAGAATCTCATTCTGGAAACATCCCCCAGGCTGTGGCTAAGCCATGTCTCCGCAATATCCTTTCTTTCAGGAGTGCTAGTTCTGCAGGTTTCGCAGGAGAGCTTCTGTAAAGTTTGGAAGGTAGGAGACGAGGTACTGGCAGAAGTAAAGCTGTGAGTACCGGACGTGAGTCGTGCTTCGGTAGCTCAGATGGTAGAGCACTTGCCCGCGAAAGGCAAAGGTCCCGAGTTCGAGTCTCGGTCGGGCACACAGTTTTAATCTGCCAGGAAGTTTCATAGCAGCGCACACTCCGCTGCAGAGTGAGAATCTCATTCTGGTTAACATCTTGTGTCTGTTATTAGCGACCTACTAGTATTGGTTATAGTTTTTACAAATAAAGAATCGCTGCTTCCTATGATATCTCACCAGGACGTCTATGGACACATTGGCGTCGATGACAGACAGAAACGAGAGTCACTGATGACGTCCGCAGGGTGTGACTGTATGACATGCAAGTCCCTGCCACGGACAAGCAGTAAAGGACATGTAGCAATTAGAGATCTCTATCTATCTTTGTCTTTAGGACGGTCCGTGGTGGCACTAACTGTAATCTCTGCCCAGTTTTAAACTGCTGTCATCTGTCTACTCGTCAGAGACAGGCGAACATTCCTACGATCGTCTCACGGTACACTCTTTCTCGAAGGACCGGTGGCTGCTCTTTTACCCAACTAGTCTGCAGTGTCCATCTTGTTACCACATGTTGTGCACTACGGCCAACTTTCTGTGCCATCTCTCGGTGTGATTTCCCGTCTGACTCATAGCAAGGATTCGACCTTTCTCAGAGTGTGAGATATGGCTAAAAGTACTGAAAATAAGATAGCACGCACAGTTTGCTAGCGGCTGGATCATGGCATAGAACTTTCAGTGTAGAAATAACAACGTTAAACGATGTGAAAGTGATGTGCGCCTTAGGTGGAAACTAATTTCAGGCAGCACAATATTCTGAAAAAGTGTACAACCCAAGCAATGCTATTTTGGCGAGCTTGGGAATTTGCCTGCAGGGGAACAGTGACGGTTAGAAATTAAAATTGCAGAGCAGCCACAAGTAGCATTAAGGTTTTCTTTATTTTTGCATATCTCTGTCGAGCAACGCGATAGTCTTCGAAATTTCTTTGCCGAGGGCCACTGGTTACGTATATCGGGCATGTAAGCTTTTCTTTATAAAGTCCGATGTTTGTTCAAATGGTTCAAATGGCTCTGGGCACTATGGGACTTAACTTCTGTGGTCATCAGTCCCCTAGAACTTAGAACTACTTAAACCTAACTAACCTAAGGACATCACACACATCCATGCCCGAGGCAGGATTCGAACCTGCGACCGTAGCAGTCCCGCGGTTCCGGACTGCGCGCCTAGAACCACTAGACCACCGCGGCCGTCCCGATGTTTGTAACATGTGGCTCTCGGCTACGTAATTACTGAAGATGTTTGCGCTGTTCGAGTGAAACATGCAACAATAAAGAAAAGCATACGTTTATGAAACTGTGCGGAATCCACCTTAGTTGTCCATCTCAGTTTAACAGCGATTCAGTTTCACAAACCAAGCGCAATGGAGGAATGTGTATTGAAACGAACATTTAGGTTCGTTATCACACAGCAGGTAGTGTGGTAATGAGGGAACATTACATACTCAAAGGTGAATTTCTTCGAGTAATTCCGTGACGAAGATGTAACTACGGGGGTTGGATAAAATATGTAAATTCCAAAAACACACAACAATACCATGCCTATTACCGAGTAGGATAATCGTTGGCTTTCAAAATAGCTTCCAGTCGTCTGAGAATCGATAAACACATGTCCTCTGTGGTTTTCAATGGAAGCTTATACCACCTTTCCTGCAAAATTGTGGCAAACTCAGGTAACAATGATGGAAATGACAGAGATCACGCAAGCTTCTCTCCAGAGTAGACCACGAAGACTCAATAATACTGAGATATGGTGACTGTGGCAGCCAGGGGAAATACGACAATTCATCTTCGCGCTTTTAAAACCAATCCTGGGCGATGCGAGCTGGGTGAACAGGGGCTGTGCCGTCTTGGAATACAGCATTACAATCGTTGTATCATGTTATGGACCTGACTTCACTTCACGCGATCAGGCCCAGAGGACCGCGCGCCACCACAGTTAGAGCTCTCCATCCGTCTCTGTCTTCTGCTGTCTGTCTCCAGTTTTCCATGACTCCCAGCTGCATCAGGTCTTCTCTCACTCCATCGATCCACCTCTTTCTAGGTCTTCCCACTGCTCTGCTGCCTGACAGGATCCAGTCCATTGTGATTTTGGGCCATCTTGTTGTCTCCATTCTAACAACATGTCCAGCCCATTGCAGTCTTTTGATCACTCCCACGATGTTACGCTTCTTGTACAGCTCTTCTAATTCAGTGTTATGGCGTCTTCTCCATTCTCCAGTAGTCTGATCTCTGACTGGTCCAAATATTTTCCTGAGGACTTTCCTTTCAAATGTTAGCAGTCGCTTAAGGTCTTGTTTTCGAGTGCTCCAGGTTTGAGAACCATAAAGTACTACTGGCATTATTAATGTCTTATACAACCGTAGCTTTAGTTGTTGCGAGACACTTCTACATTTTAATATAGGGTCTAGAGAGTGATAGTATCTGTTTCCCGCCTGTAGTCGTGCTTTTATCTCTGCTTCAGTTGATGTTACTTCTGTAAAAAATGATCCAAGGTATTTGAACTCTTTCACATGTTTATACCTGGTGTTGTTCACAATTAAATCTTGAGAGTTCTGGATCTTTCTTCCTATGGTCATATACTCCGTCTTTTCAGAGCTAATTTGTAGACCGATCCTAGCTGCCAATAACTCCAAGGTCTGGATACTTCTCTTCAGATCTTCTTGTGTGCATGCTAATAGTGCAATGTCGCCTGCATAGGCCAGATATGTAATGTGTTCATTACCAGTTTGAATGCCCTTGATGTTTTCTTTGTTGAAATCCCGCATTACCTTCTCAAGTGCCAGGTTGAAGAGGACAGGTGATAGCCCATCTCCTTGGCGTAATCCTGTTACAACTTGGAAGCTTTCTGTCATTTGATTGCCTACCTTAACCTTAAGTTTTGTGTCATTTAGGCATACCTCTACCAGTTTGACCAACTTCTTTGGTATACCAAACTCTGTCATTGTTCTAATCAGGCTAGGTCTATGTATACTGTCGTAAGCCTTCTTGAAGTCTACAAACAGGAGATGTATCTCTCGTCCGTATTCGTACATTTTTTCACAGACCTGTTTTAGGACAAAAATTTGGTCCGTGGTTGATCGCCCTGCCTGGAAACCTCCTTGGTATTCTCCAATTATGTCTGTTGCTATAGGTTTTATTCGTTCTAATAGGCAGTTGGAGAAGATCTTATAACAGGTGTTGAGTAGCGCTATGCCCCTGTAGTTGTCACATACGGATTTGTCTTTCTTTTTATATATGGGGCATATCACAGCTACCTTCCATTCCTCTGGTATTTCATGTTTTACCCAAATTTGCTCGATTAGCTTGTGGATTTTGAAACAGAGGATTTCGTCTCCAGCCTTGAGAAGTTCAGCAGGAATACCGTCCTCACCTGGACTTTTACCATTCTTAAGGTTTTTAATCTGGTTCCTTATCTCTTCAATGGTGGGTGGAGGATATTCTGGGTCTACTGTTACTGGTTCATCAAACTCAAGTAGTTTGGTTGGTTCATCAGAGTTTAGTAATTCTCTGAAGTATTCCATCCATCTTCTTCCAATTTTTTGATCTTCTGTTAACATTCTTCCATTGGCATCTTTTATGAATCTGTGTTGATGGTATGTCCCTCCTTTAAAAGTTTTCACTTTTCGATAAAGTTCTTTGTACCTATTTCCATGAATGTCTTGTTCAGCTTCCTCCATGATACTTTTAACATATTTTCTCTTTGCTTTCCTCAACGTGGCTTGGGTCTGCCGTCATGTTTCTTCAAACTTCGATTTTTCTTCTTCTTGCATATTGCTTTGTATCCATAGTAGTTTGGCTGTCTCTCCCTGATAGCTCCCTCACACTCCTCATTGAACCACACTCTTTTTCCCCTAGTTCGATTTGGGGTTACTTCTTGGACTGTTTCTTTAATGGTCTCTGCAATCGCCTTCCAGTTCTGATCTACCACAGTATCTTCTTCCTCTTCATTCAAAGCCTCAAAACGGTTTGTTAGTGCTATCTTGAAAGTTCTTCTTATATTATCTTCAGTCAGACTCTCATGGTCATATCGAGTGATTCTTTGCATTCTTTTGTGCTTCTTGGCTCTCCATATTGTTTTCATCCTTCCTCTGACAAGGAAGTGGTCTGATCCACATTCCGCACCTCTTGCCGTTCTAACATTTTGTATCCACTTCTTTATTCTCTTCTCTACAATTAGGTGGTCAATTTGGTTCACTGTTTTCCCATCTGGAGACACACAGGTTCCTTTATATATTCTCTTCCTGTCGAAATCAGTACTACTTATAAACAAGCCTTTTGCAGTCGCAAAGCTAACCAGCCTAGTGCCGTTATCACTGCTCACATCATATAAACTGTGCTTTCCGATGGTCCCCATGAGGGCTGCTTCTTTCCCTATTTTCGCATTAAAATCTCCAAGGATAATTTTGTAATGTTCACTTGGTACATTGTCTAAAACCGTTTCTAATTCCTCGTAGAAAATATCTTTTTTGATGTCATCGCTTTCATCGGTTGGGGCATGACAATTTATATATGTGAGTTTGTGTTTTCCCGTGTCTATGGTTAGGAGTGAGATTCTGGGGTTGATTGATTTAAGATCTATGAGAGTGGTACAGAGTGATTTCTTCACTGCAAAACCAGTTCCTAGTGAGTGGTTTGTTTCTGAGGCTCCATGGAATATGACATAGTTTTCCATTTCTGTAGCTCCGGTTTCTGTCCACCTTGTTTCTTGCAGGGCCAATAGATCAATTTGATACTTATCTGCCTCCCTTACTACACATTTTGCTGCCCCAGGTTGGTATAGGCTTCTGACATTCCAGGTCCCTAGTTGTATTTCCTTCCGTAGTCCTTGTTCTTGCTTAGGTCGTTTTACAGAGATCAGTCCTATCCGAGGCTCTTCTGTGATGCTAGTACCGGTTATGGACCTCATCAACGAAAATGTTCACATGATACTTGACAATAATGTGACCTTGTAGAGTACTCATGGGGTGCAAGAAACTGCAAGACCATCGAACCACATCCATGTCTCTTTCATGGGCTGTAAATTGGGGCGGTAGTTGGAAACACTGAGAAACAAGATTCATCAGACCAAATGATTTTCTTGGGAGCAATGAGAAACAAGGTTCAGCAAACCAAATGAATTTCTTCCTTTGCTCCAGTGTCCAGATTTTATTGCTGAAGCACCATGCTCCCGTGTTACTGGCATTTGCATCACTGAGTATGACAGAGCACTCGGCAGCGTCCCCTGCTCGCGATTCTGTATAGGTAGGAGAAGAGCTCCCATCCGTTCCATTGGAATCAGGCTGTTTTATTCTATATCATACCGCCTTTTCGCGGTGTTATGTTCTGACGGACAACAAACGTTGAGTAAAAAGATTCCGAGCTTTTCAAAATGGTTCAAATGGCTCTAAGCACTATGGGACTTAACATCTGTCACCAGTTCCCTAGACTTAGGACTACTTAAACCTAACTAACCTGAGGACACCACACACATCCATGCCCAAGGCAGGATTCGAACCTGCGACCGCAGTAGCAGCGCGGTTCCGGACTGAAGCGCCTAGAACCGCTCGACCACAGCGGCCGGCACCGAGCTTTTCCGCTCTAATGCTTTTAGTCGTATGTTCGCCTGAAGATGTGGCTTTTAGTGCCACGAAACCGGTAGTGATCCAATAATAAAGAAATAAATACAGCTGAAGCGGTTATTAATACCAATATGACTGATGAGTGGGTCTGTAATTACAGCTTGCCCTGCAATTCCTTGTTTCTGAAGCTACCTTCGTGTTGTTGTGATGGTGACAGGGTTCGTGACTGCGACATTCGGTTCTGCAGTGACTTTTCAGCCGTCGTAATCTTATTTTTCGACACAATCTTCTTCAAAGACCGTCTCTTACGACCCTCAACACGCACTTGCGTCCCCACTGTAACTTATGGATGATTTTCGCTTTCCCTGTACACGGTACATAACTTCGGTATGATGCCTCGTGAACACCAAACACTTCGGATACTTTGGTTACAGAAGCGTCCATTACAAGTAAACCAACTGTTTGCGTATATTCTAATTCACTTCCGTCCGACATAATACTCTCTCGACTACACAGAACACAGTTCTGACCACGACTTACACTTGCAACATAGTGAGGACATTGCACGAGTATCGTTTGTGTTCAAAAACAACAGTGCAACCTCGCCGTGTTTCCATATTACAGTACAACACCTGAAGGTGAATTATACAGGTTAATGCACATTACTGTGTAATTACTTGTCATTGCCAGTAGTTTTAATATGGAGGAACGTGGCGAGAAAAGCCCAGCAATCCAGACGAACACAACGGGGCACATTCGTGACAAATAAATCAAAACACCTAAAGCCGTCCTTATGATTTCATTTTATTTTGTCGCTACCAGTTTCAACGCTTCAGTGCATCATCTTCAAGCGTTTGTGCATAAAACATTAAAGACAGCATTATTCAATTATCAATCTAGTTACATAGATACAGGTTAAAACAGAATGAGAAACAATGGAAAGACTCTACAAATGAATTTACACCGCACGTTCGACAGAAAGAACAGATACATCCATTGTCACATATCTAAAATATACCATCACGAATTTCCACTCAATACATTGTACAATTATACTATCTGTTAAAAACTTCTTTAAAACTATTCATGACTATTTATTGGACAGACGGACAAACATTATCTGCAAAACTATGAAATAACATACTGTACGACAAAATAACTGTAAAAGGTGATGAATGGAAAGAAACAATACCACCCTATCAAGTAAAAATGAGGAAAATGACCTATGTGTCGTGTCAAAGTATAAAATGCGTAGTTGTACACAGATGAGGGGCATACACTACGTCATAGTTATAAAATGAACGTCCAAGACGTGGTATAAACCGAATGTAGGACCCACAATATATAGAACGTATGAAAGATGCCTGCAAGGAAATTGTTCATGATGCAAACATTCATATGCGAAAGCATCTTGTATCGTGTACTGCCATGAAAGAATCACACACAGGGGTACTAAGTAGCCCACAAGGATACAGCGTATCATGAAGGATGATATATATATATATATATATATATATATATATATATATATATATATATATATATATATACACACTCCTGGAAATGGAAAAAAGAACACATTGACACCGGTGTGTCAGACCCACCATACTTGCTCCGGACACTGCGAGAGGGCTGTACGAGCAATGATCACACGCACGGCACAGCGGACACACCAGGAACCGCGGTGTTGGCCGTCGAATGGCGCTAGCTGCGCAGCATTTGTGCACCGCCGCCGTCAGTGTCAGCCAGTTTGCCGTGGCATACGGAGCTCCATCGCAGTCTTTAACACTGGTAGCATGCCGCGACAACGTGGACGTGAACCGCATGTGCAGTTGACGGACTTTCAGCGAGGACGTATAGTGGGCATGTGGGAGGCCGGGTGGACGTACCGCCGAATTGCTCAACACGTGGGGCGTGAGGTCTCCACAGTACATCGATGTTGTCGCCAGTGGTCGGCGGAAGGTGCACGTGCCCGTCGACCTGGGACCGGACCGCAGCGACGCACGGATGCACGCCAAGACCGTAGGATCCTACGCAGTGCCGTAGGGGACCGCACCGCCACTTTCCAGCAAATTAGGGACACTGTTGTTCCTGGGGTATCGGCGAGGACCATTCGCAACCGTCTCCATGAAGCTAGGCTACGGTCCCGCACACCGTTAGGCCGTCTTCCGCTCACGCCCCAACATCGTGCAGCCCGCCTCCAGTGGTGTCGCGACAGGCGTGAATGGAGGGACGAATGGAGACGTGTCATCTTCAGCGATGAGAGTCGCTTCTGCCTTGGTGCCAATGATGGTCGTATGCGTGTTTGGCGCCGTGCAGGTGAGCGCCACAATCAGGACTGCATACGACCGAGGCACACAGGACCAACACCCGGCATCATGGTGTGGGGAGCGATCTCCTACACTGGCCGTACGCCACTGGTGATCGTCGAGGGGACACTGAATAGTGCACGGTACATCCAAACCGTCATCGAACCCATCGTTCTACCATTCCTAGACCGGCAAGGGAACTTGCTGTTGCAACAGGACAATGCACGTCCGCATGTATCCCGTGCCACCCAACGTGCTCTAGAAGGTGTAAGTCAACTACCCTGGCCAGCAAGATCCCCGGATCTGTCCCCCATTGAGCATGTTTGGGACTGGATGGAGCGTCGTCTCACGCGGTCTGCACGTCCAGCACGAACGCTGGTCCAATTGAGGCGCCAGGTGGAAATGGCATGGCAAGCCGTTCCACAGGACTACATCCAGCATCTCTACGATCGTCTCCATGGGAGAATAGCAGCCTGCATTGCTGCGAAAGGTGGATATACACTGTACTAGTGCCGACATTGTGCATGCTCTGTTGCCTGTGTCTATGTGCCTGTGGTTCTGTCAGTGTGATCATGTGATGTATCTGACCCCAGGAATGTGTCAATAAAGTTTCCCCTTCCTGGGACAATGAATTCACGGTGTTCTTATTTCAATATATATATATATATATATATATATATGAAAAAACCAGAAAAATTTACTGAGTAGCACACCTCTCAAAAAGCACTCTTGCGTGTTAAGTGATCACGAAGAAGTAATTGAAATATTAAATATATAGCCATGAATAAGTGCATTGTAACTAGTCCACACTTATGTCTTTCCATGACATTTCCGACACATGGGCCGTGATTACGCGCCGGGTCTATTTTGCACGATGGCTGTCCTTTGGGACAGGAAGTGCGAGCGAGGTCATTACATTCGAATACTGCAGCGAGGATAAAGGTGACGCCAACCACATGCATGGAGCGGAGATCGTCATTACCACAAAAACCTGACAAAGACAGGTTCTTTCGATCGTTCCTGTGGCAGATCGAAGGAGCGTTCCTATGTACACCAATTCGATTGGTAGTGTGGATGAAGATGAATGCACGAGATTCTTTGAAGCCAAACGCGCAAAAAGGAAACCACATCTGTGGCCAAGCAAGAGATGGTGGCAGTTACCGTTCAGTCGATCTCCTATAACGATCCATGGACACACAACATATACTTGCTGGATTTCCGAGAACATCGACACCGCAACCGACGCTATGGAGATCCTTCAAGCCGTCATGTTGTAATACAATTTCTCACCCGTAATTCATCATTACCTTATGAATTCAAGCTAGTGAAATCGTCACTGAAATAGCTATATTTATATGAATTACGTTGCCAGATTTTACACTCAGGCTATTACTTTGCAAGTGAAACTGTTTTATATTTGACTGTAGAATTTATCACTTGCCTTGTCAGCGATTTGCTTGTAAGGTAGATGAGTTAGAAGAAAAATGAAAACATCCTCAAAAGGTTACATAATCTTCCAGAAAGTGTTTTTAAACATATTCATCATTTCATCTTCGATATTAGTAAGAGCATCAGTTGTTCAAATGGCTCTGAGCACTATGCAACTTAACTTCTGAGGTCATCAGTCGCCTAGAACGTAGAACTAATTAAACCTAACTAACCTAAGGACATCACTCACATCCATGCCCGAGGGCATCAGTTGTATTTTGGTCTTTATTACTGTACCACTAGCGGTTTAGTGGCGTTAAAGCCACATCTTCAGGTGACCTGTGATTAAAACATTAGAGCGGAAAACCTCGGAATCTTTTTTCCCAACATTCGTTGCCTGTCAAATACAAAACACTGCTAAAATATGGTATAGCATGGATTAAAAACTTCTAACAAGATGTGGCTTTAATGCCACGAAACCGGTGGTGGTACAGTAATAGAGGACCAAAACACAGCTGAAGCGCTTGTTAATATCCAAGATAAATACTCATTGCTGTGGTTGCCCCACCTACAAGGTTGTCTGCATTTTACCATACATTTTCCCATTATATTAGTATCAATTTTTAAAGGGCAACAAGGCAATCGTTCATAGTAGAAATTATCTCAGGCAACAAAACTTTTGCTAACAGAACGTTACATAAATGTTTTGAATGTAGACACTTCCTTGCAACTGAACTAAATTAAAGAAGAGCACTGTATCCATCGACAGTAGCAAATCAACGATGAAGCCGGAATTCAGAATTTAAAATGAAGTAACTATAAATAGTTGCATGAGATCGCGTTATGTCTGATATATTTGAGTTGTTCACGAAAAATAAGGAAAGCCAGAAGAACATATCGAACGAAGCACATCTCTAAATTACAAAATTATCTTGGAACTACGAAGATTAATAACAAGCATTACGGATTTTATATCAGTTCATCGGTATTTCTTGTTCTGGTACATTAATAAACACGACAGTTTCGCTTGTGACATGCGAATATCAGATCCAGATGAAATATAATCGCTACACTTGTGACAACATAGACTGTGGGATAGTGGTATCATGACCTATATCCACTAAATACGTTGCAAGTAGATTTAGATATATGAAGTGGTGTCTGACAGCTGTAGCCTTATCGATGTACCGACAGCCTTGGTTTATGTAAGGTGGGAAATATGTTCAAAATGTAAAGACGAATTCCAGAGTCAGTCAGAGAGAGAGAGAGAGAGAGAGAGAGAGAGAGAGAGAGAGATGTAATCCATAGCACAGACTGTCTGACAAAAAAGGGAAACATCCAGAAGACATGCTGTCATGGCATTGTAACTTTGTACGCTTACACACCACCAGAGAGTATGTGAACGATTAGATCCAATTTTCTGTGGCAGGTAGAACGCCCACTAGAGTGCATTTGTGTTGTTCATGTTTAGTGTTGCTCATATTTACTGTGCCTGCAGCTCGTGGTCTCGCGGTAGCGTTCTCGCTTTCCGAGCACGGGGTCCTGGGTTCGATTCCCAGTGGGGTCAGGGATTTTCACCTGCTTCAAGGTGACTGGGTTTTGTTGTCTTCATCATCATCATTCATCCACATTACGGTCGGAGGAAGACAATAGCAAACCACCTCCACTAGGACCTAACCTAGTGCGGCAGTGCGGGTCTTCCGCATTGTTTCCCTACACTCTGTCAAGGAGTATGGGGCCTCATATCATCACGTTTACTGTTGGTAAGGTGTATGAGGGGCGTGGTTAACGTTAGTTGTTGAGTGGTCACAATGAAGAATTAGGAAACGCCGAGTACTCAAGTGAGACAGCGTTATCAACACCTGAGAGATTTCGAAAGGAGCCTCATTGTGAGTCTCCAGTTGACAGTCTTGTCGAATCGTGCAACATGAAGACTTCAAGGGCATTCGGATGTGGCAGTGGCCTGATTCTGGACTACAAGGGTAAGTGAGGACGCGCAGTATCGTCTTCAAGTTTCCGTCGATCATACTTTACCGCTAGGTTGCTTAGCCGTAATGTGAACCAACCATATCGTAACCTCTTCACATCAGCGCCTACCATACGAAATCAAGTAATGGACCCTCTACAGCGTCCTGTGTCATTCCGCACCACTGATCATAGATTACCTGCAGCCAGACCAGTAAATTACCGTCTTATGGCGTAGGTTGTTGTTGATGTCAAATACAGTGTTCATTTGGAGTGGTGCTTTGGCCAGGAAGTACGGAGTGCTGATGAATGGTGTCACATAATATTCAGCGATGAATAATGATTTTGCACTACCCCAGATTGTGGTCGTCGACGAGTATGGTGGGGCCTATTCTTCCAATGTTTTGGTGAGGCTGAGCGCTGTTAATCCCGGCGTCATGTTATGGATAGCTACCTGTTATGACGTGAGATGATGATGATGTTTAGTTCGTGGGGCGCTCAACTGCGCGGTTATCAGCGCCCGTGCAAATCCCCAACCTTTGCTCAGTCCAATCTCTCCACTTTCATGAATGATGATGAAATGATGAGGACAACACAAACACCCAGTCATCTCGAGGCAGGTGAAAATCCCTGACCCTGCCGGTAATCGGACCGGGGACCCCGTGCTCGGGAAGCGAGAACGCCACCCCGAGACTACGAGCTGCGGATGTATGACGTGAGGACATGCCTGGTAGTGACTAAGGGATCTCTGATGACACAACCGTGCGTCACGAAAATCCTGCCTCCTCTTGTGCTACCAGTCAAGCGGCAGTAGCATGTTGCCATTTTGCAACGGGACAGTGCTCATCTATACATGGCATTTGCCTGTATGAAGTCTGCTCTTGGTGTTGAGGTACTCGCGTGGCCAGCTGTATCCTCAAGTCTATCCTCGATAGAGCATGCGTGGGACAATCTCGGATGTCAACTGTGCCACAGTACCAGACTCGAAGATGTAAACGACCAGTTGCAACAGTTGTTCGCAGCTTGCCTCATGAGAGGATACAATGGCTTAAAGACGCCCTTCCCAAACGAATCAGTGCATATATCCGAGCAGGAGGGGTGCAACGTCATCTTGATGAGTAGGCTCGTATTGCCAAGTCCTTTGTAAATCTGTCTTGCTTTGAAAATCTCTGATCTCTGAAATAATAGCACGTATCCACTTAGCCCGTAAAGTTTGCCCCCCCCCCCCTCCCCCGTCGGAGGTTCGAGTTCGAGTTCTCCCTCGGGGATGGCGGGCACGGGTGTGTGTGTTGTCCTTAGCGTAAGTTAGTTTCAGTTAGATTAAGCAGTGTGTAAGTCTAGGGACCGATGACCTCAGCAGTTTGGTCCCATAGGAACATACCACCACCACCCATAAAGTTTCATATCGTTTACATCTTCCCTTCTGCATGTTTCACATCTTTGCCAGGCAGTGTATATTCTTAAAAGAGTAATGGCATTTACTGTGGAAGGAGAAGTGAACTTTTAAACCTAAGAATAACTGGAGGAAATATTAAAATTAAAAAAAGGTTTTGATGTAATGCGGAAATGCTGAAGCATGGGGTTGAACTTACTTTTTCTGTTGTATTGAGTGCATTGGACACTTATTTAGCTCGGTAAGTGCTTTAAATTCTGATACAGGAAACTCGAAGTACATGAAAGGAGGTGTTGAGGAATGGCAACATTTTTGATATCAATATTGGGAAAGATACAATTGTTGAATGCGGCGAAAAAAGTTGCCCATTACGCAAGTTCACACAGGATGGCGAAGAAACCTTCATCTATTGACATGAAATAGAGTTAGCGGCTCCTGAAAGTATTTGTCTGGAGTGGGGGACCGACAGCCAAAAAGAGAGATAAACAAAAACTTGAATATGGATGTAAGCTGTAGAAGATTTAGAATTTTGTGCCTGTAGAGCCGGGAAATCGTCCTGTTGGATCTAATGTCTCTACTCCCTACAACAATGGCTGCTCGACCTGAAACCCGGGTGCTGCAAGAGAAAATACCATGTCTAGTGGCCAGCAGAGAGTCCGAATACGTGGGGAAACACAAAATACGACCAGCTGGAGTGACCGAAACCACTGTTACGCCGAACCTAGAGCCAGGTATGCGAAAGTCAGGTCCGTGTTAGTCGACCTGAGCGTAAGAATTAACTGGTCCAGGCTATCGGCGCCGCAAGTAAACGCTTGCGTCAGTGGTTCTGCTCACATGACGCTGAGCGTCGTCCGTGATAGCTTTCCACACTACTCTGCCACAAGACCCATACCACCTCATCTGTGTCCATACGTATGTCCACTGATGGAGATACTAAATATGGTGTACGTTTAGCGGAATTAGAATAGTGGGAAGATGTAATTACTAACAAGAACACTGTTATACTTATGCCCTTTGCAATTCATTCGTTTATTTACATACTGTCCTTTCCCTTGGTTAACCCGGGGTGTACATTGTATGTAGGATAATAGTCCTAAGGTACAAGTCATTATAAGCAACCAGGTGATCTAGAGTGTAATACAATAAATCTTCATATATATTATATCTTCATATATATTATGTTGTTTGTTTCTTTGAATAAGTTGTGGAGTCAATCGAGTTTAGTCACCTACTACAACAGTTACTTGAAGGAGATAAAATTTCTGGAGCGTTCTTCATTGAAATGAAATGTTGTTACGTTGCTATACCGTCGTTATTTCGATTCCAGAGTCTTATGCAGGCAAGGATAAGGTCTTTGCTGTTGTCGAAAAGGTAACATGTTACATCTTCCTGTGAGAGACAGGCCGTAGCTTTTGAATCAATTTGCGCAGAACAGAAAATCAGTGAACAAAAGGCTATTGCAGCATCACTGGACACCGTTGTAAGTAGCAATAATAACAAAGGTAGGAATATATTTCTGCTTTGGAAGAGCAACAAAAAGATATTTCAGTTTACCTGACGTTCAGTATGAGAATGTCATCTCGTTGAGTATCAACGGACAAATTTCAGGAAAATTGCTCTATACGCTTTGGACAGCTATGTGCAGAACAACGTTGTGAGCTATGGAAAAGAGCCGCCGTGATTAAACAGTCATATTAGAAAGCTGTTTTGAAAGTATAGAGAATTTCGTTGAAAATTTAATCATAGCCATAGCGTTATAGACAAACAAAAACTAAACAAATTGGAATTTAGAGTAACGAGAGCCAAGAGCGAAGCGCACAACGAATTGTAAAGTAAAATTCTGTCTATCGACAGGACAGACAGTCCGAAGAAATTTCGTTCCGATGTTTAGCTAATAAGAGGATTGAAACCATGTTACCAGACATATTGACGCCATGATGACATTGAAACAGAGGACGACACAGAAATAGCCAAAATACTAAACGTCCGTTTTCAAAAGTGTTTCACAGAGGAAGATCTACGCTAGTACCTCCTTTAAATCGTCAGAATAACGACAGAGTGGCTGATGTCGAAATAGCTGTGGGACAGAAAAGCTGCCGAAATCGCGACTGGAAAAGGATAAAGGGAGTGACAGTGGTATGCAAAATTCCATCCACCACACACCGCAAAGTGACTTGCAGAGTATTTGAAAACTTAATAAACGACGGAATAATGTAGATAGAGAGGTAAAAATTGACACACATGCTTGGAATAACATGGGGTTTTATTAGAACAAAAAAAAAACAAAGTTCACAAAATGTCTGACAGATGACGCTGGACAGCAAAATGTCAGTGACTGCGCATGACAACAGTGTATAAAAGGAGCTGTAATGAGAGAGAGAATCAGATGCGCCAGCATTCGCAGCATGTTGACGTTACCTGAAAAGGCGCTTTTAGTGGAGCTGTATTATTAGAATCGGGAATGTGCTAGTTCAGCGTTACGATCCTATCGCCATAGGAATGGGATTCGAACGGGTAAAGGTGCGTAGACAAATGCAGCTTGGCGAGAATGATTTCGAAGTTCGAAGCCACTAGTTGTTTAGACGATAGACCCCGTAGTGGCCGACCGAGCACAAGATGTAATGCTGCTGAGACAGTTCTGGAAGAAATGGAGACTGTAGCGGGTTCGTCTATGCACGGGGAAGTCAGCGCTCGTGCAGTCGCACGTCGCACCAGCATTCCATACACTACTGTTTGGTTGGAACTTAGGCGTACACTCCGATGCAATCCATTCAAAATCCATCGGCATCATGAACTGTTATCTGGCGATTTAGTGAAGCGGAGGGCATTTGCGGTGTGGGCGTTTCAAAAGGTGGCGGAAGATGACGATTGGTTGAGTAACGTATTGTGGACCGACTAAGCTCATTTCACTCTCCGAGGGTCTGTCAACCCCCACAACTGCAGAATTTGGGATACCGAAAATCCTATAACTGTCATGAAAACTCCATTGCACGACGAGAAAGTCACGATGTGGGTTGGATTTACCACATCTACCGTTATTGGGCCTTTTTTCTTCGAGGAAATGCGTGATTATTGTTTTGTAAATGCTACCGTGACGGGTGAGAGGTACGCCGATACGTTACAGAATCGCATCATCCCCAGCCTGGCTGACAAACACCTGCTGGAACGTACGACGTTTATGCAGGATGGCGCTCCACCTCATATTGCTAGACGCGTGAAAAATCTCTTGCGCGCTTCATTTGGCGATGATCATGTGCTCAGCCGCCACTTTCGTCATGCTTGGCCTCCCAGGTCCCCAGACCTCAATCCGTGCGATTATTGGCTTTGGGTTACCTGAAGTCGCAAGTGTATCGTGATCGACCCACATCTCTAGGGATGCTGAAAGACAACACCCGACGCCAGTGCCTCACCATAACTCCGGACATGCTTTACAGTGCTGTTCACAACATTATTCCTCGACTACAGTTATTGTTGAGGAATGATGATGGACATTTTGAGTATTTCCTGTAAAGAACATCATCTTTGCTTTTTCT
Organism: Schistocerca piceifrons; assembly: GCF_021461385.2. Taxonomy (NCBI): domain Eukaryota; kingdom Metazoa; phylum Arthropoda; class Insecta; order Orthoptera; family Acrididae; genus Schistocerca; species Schistocerca piceifrons. Next base: position 974,816,087 of record NC_060139.1, on the reverse strand, counting down.
TACTTTGTTATGCTAATTATTGCTATTCTGATCAGATGAAGCGCAATCTGTCGGACATTTTTTGAACTTTTGTGTTTTTTGGTTCTAATAAAACCCCATGTCATTCCAAGCATGTGTGTCAATTTGTACCTCTCTATCTACATTATTCCGTGTTTTATTCAATTTTCAAATTTATACTGACCTTTTGATCACCCGGTATATGTAGATGTATTTAATACGCACGTTTTTGCACTCTTAATATGAGTGATGACTGTTTCTTACCTTTAAGCTACTCCTGGAGCCTAGAGTAAAATTTACCTTGCTCCCTTTCCTTCTTCCCTCGTTGCAGTCTGGAGGAGAAATTGCTCCGACAGTGGAAAGTGGTTTCGCTTTCTCAGAACGGAGCCCTTTATGTGATTACCGGATTGGCCTGCAGCCTACGCGGTGCGCTGCGAGCACCTCGTACCTTTAAAAGTAACAAAACAAGAACATCCCCTGTGTAAAAACACTCGAGCCCCTATGCTCGTTCAAGGCCTATTTCCCGTAAGGTGCCACTTGTGAATTATACAGCCTATGGGCTGTATAATCGAGGAAAAACATTACATCATTTTACCTTAGTAACAACGGAGATGATAGTACGCCTATATATTCCTCTATTAGCTAATGTCGAAATTAATGTAAAACATGTTCAGGAAGTCCCAATAAATTTCTCTCTTAACATGCCGGAAATAATTCGTCGCTAAATGAAAAAGAAGAAGGCTGCATATTCCAACTCCTTGAATATATCCTTCAATGGTACGTGGGTTGAACGCTGAAGTGCGATCTTTGTCTACAGTGGGCTCAGAACTAAACAATACATATGGAAAGAGGGTACACATCTAAGTAAGTAAAACATACATTCCTCCGATGAATGTTGTGCCTCGTCGTTTTAACTCTCACAGTGCCAAGAAGACGATACTGGGGGATTATGTGCCCATCTTTTGAACATAATGTAATCTAGCGAGGTATTTTATATTTTAAAACTTTTTTAATGGAGTATTCGACCAGATCCCATAGATTTTTTCAGCTCAACTTAAACCACAAATTTAGGTCTCAATGACTTTACACAATGTATGTCATATTCAATATTTTCAATTACAGAACCCTACTTATATATTAATATCTCTATACAACGCATGGTGTATCAGTCAACAATAATGAAAGACATTTGTATCTTCAAAAATTTTTGTGGTCGTCAAAAAGTATTTCTCCCACCTCGGTTGTATGTGCTGCTGAAAGTGCGTTAGGAATTGCTGACAGTGTCCTAAAAATATTTTCTAATTCTGTGCACTGTCTACAAATTAGTACCTTTTTCTTGTTAATAAAAAATGGTTCAAATGGCTCTGAGCACTATGGGACTTAACATCTGAGGTCATCAGTCCCCTAGAACTTAGAACTACTTAAACCTAACCAACCTAAGGATATCAAACACATCCATGCCCGAGGCAGGATTAGATCCTGCGACCGTAGCGGTCGTGCGGTTCCGGACTGAAGCGCCTAGAGCAGCTCGGACACAGCGGACGGCCTGTTGTTCATAAAAGTCAGCAAAAACAAACGTTTTATGGTGGGATACAGTAATTTCTTGTCGCCTTGGTGAGACACGTTATTGAAAATATGTTTATATTGCGAAGATTATCGTGATACATGAGAGATCCAGTTTGTTATTTCAGCTGCACTCTGTTAAAAGTGAAGTGGGTTTCATGTCAAATACGACAGCTAAGTTTCTATTTCATAATATTTGTACCTGAGAAAAAATTAAATAAGTAAGTAAAAACGCAAATACACACAAAAAACAAAGAGAAGCCGCTAGACTTCCCACTATTATCAATAATGTCCAAGAAGTTAGTAACTAGAAACAATGTGCTCATCGACAAACGACCAACCAGGCGGCATTGATACTCATAGTCTGAGGTAGTCAGCACAGAACTTCGTATAGAACCAGTTGCTGTTGCACTACTGGTCATTAAAACTGGTATACTGCCAAGGATAGAAAACAATGAAATTCTACCTATTGTGCACATACAGTATAATACGAATAAACGTTAGTTATATTGTCAGGTAATCCGAAAATATACCATCATGCATGCCATATGCTGTGACAGTACGACAATGACGAATGCAATCTGGCAATTTTTGTTCCTCCCATACTCCGCATATTGATATGTCCATTATGATTCTGCACGTGGAATTGGATAGGAAAGACAATGTGGTGCATCTCTACGTCCAGTGTTGTAGCTGGGCTCAACTTTGTCGAAGCACCTCTCTTTGCTTCTGCGTCAAGGGAATCTGTAACGGTGTTCGATGAGCTGACATTCAGTAGTGCCTCCAGAGTCGTTGCAGTGACCGCGTGCACACTTGTGTTTCTGCTAAACAGTCCATTTACTGACTCAGGGCAAGCAACAGGACGTACGATCTTGTACAACTGAGCAAATAATATGTCTGTGCTCTCGGGCGTTGTTGTCAAGTTGTCGCTGGGATCCCGTAAAAAGATGATTATTGCCCCTGTGAACACATCGATTACGTATTCGCACGACAATGAAACAGTCGTGTATAGCGCGAGCAGCGATATGGCGGAACGATAAACTACGTCCTTGACAGTATTTTGTCCTGTCGCCACAGTTTTCCAATGTATGCTGGTGGACCGTTCTCTATCTTACATAGAGCATAACACCATTTTCACAACACAAACCAACATTCAAATGCAATATCTGAATGAGAAACACATTGTGTAACTCTGTTTTCCATACACAACGGAGATAGTGCTACTACTACGTTATCTTCTTTGTTCGGTTGTACTGAAATACTAATATTTGCTCATACAAGGATGTGGTATGTTTCATGCGAGTTTCACTTTTGTTGCACCTAGTCTTCGAATTGCTGTAGTTTTAATGGTCAGCAGTGGATAATCTGCCGTGTATATACAGACATTAAAAAAAATTTGGAACCCCTCGGTTTCGAGAGTTCCTGAACCTGTACAGGAAACTGGAATAGAGATCAACATAAACATCATTTCTGCCCTCTTTATTGCTAATGATAACCACACGTTGCATATTGTACCACCATACAGCGAGAGCTTCAGAGGTGGTGGTCCAGATTGCTGTACACACAGGTACCTCAGACTTTTTTTTTTTTTTTTTTGGTCATCAGTCTATTAACTGGTTTGATGCGGCCCGCCACAAATTCCTTTCATGTGCTAACCTCTTCATCTCAGAGTAGCACTTGCAACCTACGTCCTCAATTATTTGCTTGACGTATTCCAATCTCTGTCTTCCTCTACAGTTTTTGCCCTCTACAGCTTCCTCTAGTACCATGGAAGTCATTCCCTCATGTCTTAGCAGATGTCCTATCATCGTGTCCCTTCTCCTTATCAGTGTTTTTTCCAAATATTCCTTTCCTCTCCGATTCTGCGTAGAACCTCCTCATTCCTTACCTTATCAGTCCACCTAATTCTCAACATTCGTCTATAGCACCACATCTCAAATGCTTCGATTCTCTTCTGTTCCGATTTTCCCACAGTCCATGTTTCACTACCATACACAATGCTGTACTCGAGACGTACATCCTCAGAAATTTCTTCCTCAAATTAAGGCCGGTATTTGATATTAGCAGACTTCTCTTGGCCAGAAATGCCTTTTTTGCCATAGCGAGTCTGCTTTTGATGTCCTCCTTGCTCCGTCCGTCATTGGTTATTTTACTGCCTAGGTAGCAGAATTCCTTAACTTCATTGACTTCGTGACCATCAATCCTGATGTTAAGTTCCTCGCTGTTCTCATTTCTACTACTTCTCATTACCTTCGTCTTTCTCCGATTTACTCTCAAACCATACTGTGTACTCATTAGACTGTTCATTCCGTTCAGCAGATCATTTAATTCTTCTTCACTTTCACTCAGGATAGCAATGTCATCAGCGAATCGTATCATTGATATCCTTTCACCTTATATTTTAATTCCACTCCTGAACCTTTCTTTTATTTCCATCATTGCTTCCTCGATGTACAGATTGAAGAGTAGGCGCGAAAGGCTACAGCCTTCTCTTGCACCCTTCTTAATACGAGCACTTAGTTCTTTATCGTCCACTCTTATTATTCCCTCTTGTACATATTGTATATGACCCGTCTCTCCCTATAGCTTACCCCTACTTTTTTCAGAATCTCGAACAGCTTGCACCATTTTATATTGTCGAACGCTTTTTCCAGGTCGACAAATCCTATGAAAGTGTCTTGACTTTTCTTTAGCCTTGCTTCCATTATTAGCCGTAACGTCAGAATTGCCTCTCTCGTCCCTTTACTTTTCCTGAAGCGAAACTGATCGTCACCTAGCGCATTCTCAATTTTCTTTTCCATTCTTCTGTATATGATTCTTGTAAGCAGCTTCGATGCATGAGCTGTTAAGCTGATTGTGCGATAATTCTCGCACTTGTCAGCTCTTGCCGTCTTCGGAATTGTGTGGATGATGCTTTTCCGAAAGTCAGATGGTATGTCGCCAGACTCATATATTCTACACACCAACGTGAATAGTCGTTTTGTTGCCACTTCCCCCAATGATTTTAGAAATTCTGATGGAATGTTATCTATCCCTTCTGCCTTATTTGACCGTAAGTCCTCCAAAGCTCTTTTAAATTCCGATTCCAATACTGGATCCCCTATCTCTTCTAAATCGACTGCTGTTTCTTCTTCTATCACATCAGACAAATCTTCACCCTCATAGAGGCTTTCAATGTATTCTTTCCACCTATCTGCTCTCTCCTCTGCATTTAACAGTGGAATTCCCGTTGCACTCTTAATGTTACCACCGTTGCTTTTAATGTCACCAAAGGTTGTTTTGACTTTCCTGTATGCTGAGTCTGTCCTTCCGACAGTCATATCTTTTTCGATGTCTTCACATTTTTCCTGCAACCATTTCGTCTTAGCTTCCCTCCACTTCCTATTTATTTCATTCCTCAGCGACTTGTATTTCTGTATTCCTGATTTTCCCGGAACATGTTTGTACTTCCTCCTTTCATCAATCAACTGAAGTATTTCTTCTGTTACCCATGGTTTCTTCGCAGCTACCTTCTTTGTACCTATGTTTTCCTTCTCAACCTCTGTGATGGCTCTTTTTAGAGATGTCCATTCCTCTTCAACTGTACTGCCTACTGCGCTATTCCTTATTGCTGTATCTATAGCGTTAGAGAACTTCAAACGTATCTCGTTATTCCTCAGTACTTCCGTATCCCACTTCTTTGCGTATTGATTCTTCCTGAGCAATGTCTTGAACTTCAGCCTACTCTTCATCACTACTATATTGTGATCTGAGTCTATATCTGCTCCTGGGTACGCCTTACAATCCAGTATCTGATTTCGGAATCTCTGTCTGACCATGATGTAATCTAATTGAAATCTTCCCGTATCTCCCGGCCCTTTCCAAGTATACCTCCTCCTCTTGTGATTCTTGAACAGGGTATTCGCTATTACTAGCTGAAACTTGTTACAGAACTCAATTAGTCTTTCTCCTCTTTCATTCCTTGTCCCAAACCCATATTCTCCTGTAACCTTTTCTTCTACTCCTTCCCCTACAACTGCATTCCAGTCGCCCATGACTATTAGATTTTCGTCCCCCTTTACATACTGCATTACCCTTTCAATATCCTCATACACTTTCTCTACCTGTTCATCTTCAGCTTGCGACGTCGGCATGTGTACCTGAACTGTCGTTGTCGGTGTTGGTCTGCTGTCGATTCTGATTAGAACAACCCGGTCACTGAACTGTTCACAGTAACACACCCTCTTCCCTACCTTCCTATTCATAACGAATCCTACACCTGTTATACCATTTTCTGCTGCTGATGATATTACCCGATACTCATCTGACCAGAAATCCTTGTCTTCCTTCCACTTCACTTCACTGCCCCATACTATATCTAGATTGAGCCTTCGCATTTCCCTTTTCAGATTTTCTAGTTTCCCTACCACGTTCAAGCTTCTGACATTCCACGCCCCGACTCGTAGAACGTTATCCTTTCGTTGATTATTCAATCTTTTTCTCATGGTAACCTCCCCCTTGGCCGTCCCCTCCCGGAGATCCGAATGGGGGACTATTCCGGAATCTTTTGCCAATGGAGAGATCATCATGACATTTCTTCAATTACAGGCCACATGTCCTGTGGATACACGTTATGTGTCTTTAATGCAGTGGTTTCCATTGCCTTCTGCATCCTCATGTCGTTGATCTAATACCCAGTAGCATGTCCTCTTGCATTGATGCATGTCTGTATTCGTCGTGGCATACTATCTACAATTTCATCAAGGCACTGTTGGTCCAGATTGTCCCACTCCTTAACGGCGATTCAGCGTAGATCCCTCAGAATGGTTGGTGGGTTAGGTCGTCCACAAAAAGCTCTTTTCAATCTATCCCAGGCATGTTATATAGTGTTCATTCTGGAGAACATGCTAGCCACTCTAGTCGAGCGATATCGTTATCCTGACTGGGTTGCCTCCCTTTTCAATCTATCCCAGGCATGTTATATAGTGTTCATTCTGGAGAACATGCTAGCCACTCTAGTCGAGCGATATCGTTATCCTGACTGGGTTGCCTCCCAAAACGTTTCCAAGGATTGTATGATTGAAGGAGTATGACACACTCATCGGTGAAGAGAACGTGATGCCGATCCTGAGCGGTCCATTAGGCATGTTGTTGGGCCCATCTGTACCGCGCTGCATGGTGTCGTGGTTGCAAAGATTGACCTCGCCATGGACGTCGGGAGTGAACTTGTGCATCATACAGCCTATTGCGCACAGTTTGAGTCGTAACACGACGTCCTGTGGCTGCACGAAAAGCATCATTCAACATGGTGGCGTTGCTGTCAGGGCTCCTCCGAGCCGTAATCCGTAGGTAGCAGTCGTCCACAGCAGTAGTAGCCCTTGGGTGGCCTGAGCGAGGCATGTCATCGACAGTTCCTGTCTCTCTCTGTATCTCCTCCACGTCTGAAAAACATCGCTTTGGTTCACTCAGAGACGCCTGGACACTTCCCTTGTTGAGAGCCCTTCCTGGCACAAAATAACAAAGCGGACGCTATCGAACTGCGGTATTGACCGTCTAGGCATGGTTAAACTGCAAACAACACGAGCCACGCACCTCCTTCCCGGTGGAATGTCTGGTACTGATCGGCTGTCGGATCCCCTCCATCTAATAGGCGCTGCTCATGCATGGTAGTTTACATCTTTGGGCGGGTCTACTGGCATCTCTGAACACGCAAAGGGACGGTGTCTGTGATACAATATCCACAGTCAACGTCTATCTTCAGGTGTTCTGGGAACCGGTGTGATGCAAAACTTTTTTTGATATGTTTACTTCGCTATCCAAATGGTGAAGAACTTTCTATGTGGAGCAAAACCGTAACATATTGTTTAATATGTCAGTACTGATAATGGAAGTGGAAATCAACACGTATAGTTCGTGTGAAAAATGTATGTGTTACTTATTGATGTAGTTAGGTGTTAAAATTGTTCGTTTGTTTCAATACCTCTCAAAGTAATCTTTATGTAAGATGTTTCAACACCTCTCCGTGTGAGATGATGTAGTGCAACGACGTAAGTTTTGTGTAAATTGTTTTCTCTTGACATATGACCATGTGCAGACTTCGTCACCTACGTCAGTTACAACACACTTCAAAATTATTTAAATTCTTTTTAAATTGTCTCTAAATGGTTCTTGAACGAAACTGTAAAACATCATCATTTGAGTCGTATGCGCAGAATTACGTCCATCAGTCCAATTGGTTTGCGCAAACTTTTTCAATTTAGATGTCGTTTGTTTCTTCTCATAAATTATATTACTGCCAGTGATCTGCTTTAATAAATATTAGAACCACGTTGAATAAACTTTCGAGATTCAAACTCGCGATGAACGTTGTCAAAAATTAATAATCTTGTCAAATAAATTACGTAACATAATTCTTCATAAATAAATTCTCGGAACACGTATTTAAACTTTAGTAGCATCCACTAGTTTATTATCTTCCTACACATAGACGTGAACCTGAGCCTTGACAAGACAGAACTGAACATTTACAACATGATTATCTTTCTATGACGTCATTGTTGTACAAACATTACAAATTCTTAATTTTCAATTTTTAGAAGCACGACGCAGCAACTCGGTTTCAGGATCTTTTGTTGCTCTTTGGCTGTCGACCCACGACGTATAGTGGCCAGCAATTTTCTCTCTGGTCCCGGCAGTGAAGATCCTGTCTCCGTTCGTTGCGCCGCCCTCTCCGTACATGAAACATAAAAAATAAATACAAACTTTAGACAATTCACAACCGTTACAAATATTACAAAAAATACATAAACAAAACTAAATTAAACTTATATTCACCTGCAAACTGGGCTGACACTGGTGGATGGGTGACGCTTCAATTTCGCGTCCCAGTAATCTTTATGTAAGATGTTTCAACACCTCTCCGTGTGAGATAACCCTGCTGTTACTGTCGTAGGATGACGCTCAACAGCAACTGATAATAATTTATTCCTGTGTTGACTCGACAGAGCTCTGCTGTCACATACTGTGTAGACACTGTGTGGGCTCGACGCATACGTCAATCAGTCTACGAGGTAGTGCAGCCACTCTCCTCTTCAGCTGCCATCGTATCAAGAATGTGCACTTAATTCCTCGATCGAAATAAACGGCTGTGCACGAAGGACGTGTGCAACGATGTGTTGCTGACAGAGATCTCCATAAACTGCTGCAGATAGCAGAAATCTACTGAGTGTAAGAGGAATAAGTGCAGGTATTGTGGTCATTAGTTCCTTAATACACTACTTGCCGTTAAAATTGCTACACCACGAAGATGACGTGGTACAGACGCGAAATTTAACAGACAGGAAGAAGATGCTGTGATATGCAAATGATTAGCTTTTCAGAGCATTCACACAAGGTTGGCGCCAATGGCGACACCCACAACGTGCTGACATGAGGAAAGTTTCCAACCGATTTCTCATACACAAACAGTAGTTGACCGGCGATGCCTGGTGAAATGTTGTTGTGATGCCTCGTGTAAGGAGGAGAAATGCGTACCATCACGTTCCCGACTCTGCTAATGGTCGGATTGTAGCCTTTCGCGATTACGGTTTATCGTATCACGACGCTGCTACTCGCGCTGGTCGAGATCAAATGACTGTTAGCAGAATATGGAATCGGTGGGTTCAGGATACGGAACGCCGTGCTGGATCCCAACTGCCTCGTATCACTAGCAGTCGAGATGACAGGCATCTTATCCGCATGGTTGTAATGGATCGCGCAGCCACGTCTCGATCCCTGAGTCAACAGACGGGGACGTATGCAAGACAACAACCATCTGCACGAACAGTTCGACAACGTTTGCAGCAGCATGGACTATCAGCTCGGAGACCATGGCTGCGGCTACCCTTGACGCTGGATGACAGACAGGAGCGCCTGCGATAGTGTACTCAACGACGAACCTGGGTGCACGGATGGCAAAACATCATTTTTTCGGATCAATCCAGGTTTTGTTTACAGCATCATGATGGTCGCATCCGTGTTTGGCGACATCACGGTGAACGCACATTGGAAGCATGTATTCGTCATCGCCATACGTGATGGTATGGGGTGCCATTGGTTATGCGTCTCGGTCAACTCTTGTTCGCATTGACGGCACTTTGAACAGTGGACGTTACATTTCAGATGTGTTACGACCCGTGGTTCTACCCTTCATTCGATCCCTGCGAAACCCTACATTTCAGCAGGATAATGCACGACCGCATGCTGCAGGTCCTGTACGGGCCTTTCTGGATACAGAAAATGTTCGACTGCTGCCCTGACCAGCACATTCTCCAGATCTCTCCCCAATTGAAATGTCTGATCAATGGTGGCCGAGCAACTGGCTCGTCACAATACGCCAGCCACTACTCTTGATGAACTGTGGTATCGTGTTGAAGCTGCATGGTCAGCTGTACCTGTACACGCCAGCCAAGCTCTGTTTGACTCAATACCCAAGCGTATCAATGCCATTATTACGGCCAGAGGTGATTGTTCTGGATACTGATTTCTTAGGATCCATGCACCTAAATTCCGTGAAAATGTAATCACATGTCAGTTCTAGTATAATACATTTTTCCAATTGATACCCGTTTATCATGTGCATTTCTTTGCGGTGTAGCAATTTTAATGGCCAGTAGTGTATGTACCCACTTTTTTGTATTAGTTGTTTTTCCTCTGAATCTATCATCAGCGAAAGACATCACGTAATTTACTACCTGATCTTTCCTGTACGGTCCTAAATGCACCACTAAGTGTGCTTTGGCTCCAGTATAGACCAAACATTTTGCGTCTGTCTGTCCACACTTTAACACCTAGCCTGCTTCCCAGGGGAAAATAAGGATCAATCGCTTGTTTTTGCCTGTACATGCACGTGTAGCAAGTCACTCACCAATTACATACTAAAAAACAGTGAAAAGGCATGTCATCCAGAGTTATTTCCTCGCTATGGTGCATAAATGCCTTGTTTCACTTCTGTTTATCAGCTCACTGTACATCCTAGGGCAAAGATAATGGGATGGGAACGTTAACAACTCCATAGAAGGCCTGAAGCATTAAAGGAATGATGTGGATTGATGATGTGCAGGACACTTTGATATACGTCTTAGACGGGACTCGGCTGGGTTGAAATACAAATGTGCAAAGTGGATAATGACGGCACGTGTAATTAGGTACCCTGCTACAGGCTGTGATGGTGTGTCGAGATGATTAGCACGGCAGCAGGTTCGTGGAGTGGGATGGGTGACCACTGACAAATCATTGTACACATTAGACCGTTTCTTTGTTGTGTAATGTACAGTGGTTGTATTGTTGTTTTGCTGCAGTCAGTAGCCAGGCATGGATGCCGGCCGTGGAGAGTGGAGATGCTGCTGAAACCAGCATGAGGCCGTTGAAGACTCGCCAAGCATAGTGCCGCCCCAGCAAGCAGGGAGCGGAGGCACGGGGTCATACTTTCGGCTGTCCGGTAGGCAAAGAAGAACAGCGTCATGTCACAGGTGGGGACCGACATACAAGTACAATGGTCTCCGCAGACGTCGATCATGCCGGCTGACGCAGATGCATAGCTACATGCAGGAAGCACCCAAGCGTGCCTGCTTGCGACAGTGGCCTGCACATGCAACTCTGCAGTAATACAGTGTGCCTGCGCGGGACAGGCGGCAGCTCCACAGTAGTCAGGTCTAGATAGGATACCTGGCTGGGCGGTCAGCTGGACAGCAGATATTCCCTGTGTCGTAGCTCGCCGTTCTGCAGCTAGAAGAGGTGGCGTCTAGTAACAGCTCCCAGAAATGACACATTTCAGGTCGACGACTGTCGTGGAGTATCTTTAGAAAGTGGCTGCATAGCTGAAACGGACGGTATTTACGGTGACTAGACCCACCACTGTGCCAGACCGCTACTCTTCATCACATAGACCAAGGAAATGACCTGGTGGCGGATCCAGAATTGTGTGATAAGTCATACTGCTACAGTATGGCTTTTGTAACTTTGGCTGTGTCAGTGGTGTTGCAGCTCTGTCCGTGTCCTTGAGGTGGTAACTTGTATTGTGATGCCCAGGCGATGATTCCTGCTGTGTCAGCACAGCCTGCCTGTAGCTGCCTGCAAAAGATAACCTAGTCAGCTTCCGTCTGCCCCGCTCCTCTAAGGCTTCTTGCGTCAGCCTGAGGTGACATTTTCTGTTAACTCGGCCACAGGTATCAACGGCCACGTTAAGAAGCTGTAGTGCAACACATGGGTGACAATTGTATTGGTATCTATTTAGTTTATATCCTCAGAATCCTGCTCCCATTACTTCACTTCATGTCGGTGGCAAAACCCTACTCGGAACACATGTACTCGTATTAAATTTTATACATGTACACAACGTCGGAAACTTGCAGGAATTTCTTAATTTATAAACAGCTGTCGCCACTAGATGTGATGCACTATTCATTGGCGACTACAAATTTGTATCAGCGACTTACAAGTGAGTAGCAGGAACACAGGCAAAGTATTGATGCCTTTTGAAACACAAATGTGACGCACAACAAATAAAACTAAGTAGATATATGAACTGTTGACGTACTTTCATCTGTGGGAAATCCACTAAATTTATTTCTTTTTTTAACTATGTGGGGGTAGACATTAATGTGGAAAATGGATCAAAACACACCACTGGCCATTAAAATTGCTACACCAAGAAGAAATGCAGATGATAAACGGGTATTCATTGGACAAATATATTATACTAGAACTGACATATGATTACATTTTCACGCAATTTGAGTGCATAGATCCTGAGAAATCAGTACCCAGAACAATCACCTCTGGTTGTAACAACGGCCTTGATACGCCTGGGCATTGTGTCAAACAGAGCTTGGTTGACTGGTACAGGTACAGCTCCCCATGCAGCTTAAACACGATACCACAGTGCATCAAGGGTAGTGACTGGCGTATTGTGACGAGTCAGTTGCTCGGCCACTAGTGACCAGACGTTTTCAATTGGTGAGGGATCTGGAGAATGTGCTGGCCAGGGCAGCAGTCGAACATTTTATGTATCCAGAAAGGCCAGTACAGAACCTGCAGCATGCGGTCGTGCATTATCCTGCTGAAATGTAGGGTTTCGCAGAGATCGAATGAAGGTTAGAGGCACGGGTCGTAACACGTCTGAAATGTAACGTCCACTGTTCAACGTGCCGTCATTGCGAACAAGAGGTGACCGAGACGTGTAACCAATGGCACCCCATACCATCACGCCGGGTGACACGCCAGTATGGCGATGTAGAATACACGGATCCACTGTGCGTTCACCGCAATGTTGCCAAACACGGATGCGACCATCATGATACTGTAGACAGAACCTGGATTCATCCGAAAAAATGACATTTTGCCATTCGTGCATCCAGGTTCGTCGTCGAGTACACCATCGCGGGCGCTCCTGTCTGTGATGCAGCGTCAAGGGTAACCGCAGCCATGGTCTCCGAGCTGATAGTCCATGCTGCTGCAAACGTCGTCGAACTGTTCGTGCAGATGGTTGTTGTCTTGCAAACGTCCCCATCTGTTGACTCAGGGATCGAGACGTGGCAGCACAATCCATTACAGCCATGCGGATAAGATGCCTGTCATCTCGACTGCTAGTGATACGAGGCCGTTGGAATCCAGCACGGCGTTGCCTATTACTCTCCTGAACCCACCGATTCCATATTCTGCTACCAGTCATTGGATCTCGATCAAGGCGAGCAGCAATGTCGCGTTACGATACACCGCAATCGCGATAGGCTACAATCCGACCTTTATCAAAGTCTGAAACGTGATGGTACGCATTTCTCCTCCTTACACGAGGCATCACAACAACGTTTCACCAGGCAATGCCGTTCAACTGCTGTTTGTGTATGAGAAATCGGTTGGAAATTTTCATCATGTCAGCACGTTGTATGTGTCGCCACCGGCGCCAACCTTGTGTGAATGCTCTGAAAAGCTAATCGTTTGCATATCACAGCATCTTCTTCCTGTCGGTTAAATGTCGCGTCTGTAGCACGTCGTTTTCGTGGGGTAGCAATTTTAATGGCCATTAGTGTATAAATACCTGTTACACTCTTATGTTATTTATATTATATATGGACAAAGACGTATGTATAGAGTGTTTATAATTATACTTTCGCTATTCGAGCCCGTGTGAACGGAAAAATATTTACCGTATGAATACCCAACACTGTAGGTATGATGTTCAGGCTGTATTCTACACAGTTAATTGTTAGTTTCATGACTTCCAGTTAGGCGGCTTTGCTGGTGCGTAAGTGTTCAAACATAAGCATCAGTCTGCATTACAGTTGCAGAAAGTCTACAAGGGTCTGGACAAGGTAAGCAGGCCTTTACTCGCGTCTGTGTTATTAAAACAACAGTAACAGTGCTGCTGTTATTCACGAGTATCGACATACTGAAGGAATACTTAATATCCTCTTTCCGCACCGAGGTTGAAGAACGTGATTCAGAAGTTCGAATTAACTTTTGATTTACTAATTGCTTCTGGGAGAGGCCGGCGGCCAACTGTGCCACAAATTGTTCAAGAAGTTGCTGTTTCCATGGCTAGGAATGCTGGACGTCATGGGGGTTCTTCAAGCACTTCAACGAGATGTGTCAATACAGCTCAACTCTCCATGGTCCACCGTCGTTTCAGCCAGCAATAGAGCAACATCTAGTGCGGTTCCGGGCAGATGACCGTCAGATGCAGCAACGGCTGTAACCTGGAACGTAAACTTGGTACGTAATTAACGAATGCTACCCTGTCATGTTGAAATTGAAATTGGAAATTTGTGTTAAGTTCTAAGCGACCAAACTGCTGAGGTCATCAATCCCTACTTAAGCTAACTTAAACTGACTTACGCTAAGAACAACACACACACCCATGCTCAAGGGAGGACTCGAACCACCGACGGGAGGAGCCGCGCGAACCGTGGCAAGGCGCCGTAGACCGCACGGCGACCACGCGCGGCGTTGAAATTAAAAGGTGTTTCTTTCAATAGTTTATTATAAACACTTTGCAAATACTTTGAGCCTAACTCGTGATATATGAAGACAGCTACTGATGCAAAATCTGGAGCCACTGAAGCCGTAAGGTGACTCCTCGTTCTTGAGCAGTGTTTAAAACGTTCTTGAAATTATTGTTGAATATAACTAACCGGGAATGCAATGTTTGTGTAACAGTTTATTTTGGGATGTTCAGACGGGATGGACATTACTCACAGACTCTAATTTCTTTCATGTTGACTCCACTCTCACTTTATATTTAAACAAATGGGAGATTACTGACCATAATAGTTAACCGTTCTGTGCCTGATAATAAATTTCTCCTTTCACTGCACTATTTACATGAAGGTCCTTCCAAATCCCAACATTTTTTCTCTGAATAACTGACACAAACACTGTGTAGCAATTGGTTTCTACACATTACGGTTCGACTTCCAACAGTTTTCGTTCACTTTGTAACATTTCACATATCGATAATCTATCGTTATTCTAGTAAAGTTGTCCTGTGAAGGTGCTAAAAACTATAGCAGTTACAGCCAACAAATATTGCTTCTCATCTCGGCCTAGGGTAGTCCAGTAACAGTACATTCCATAGCATGGGCCTCTCCTCGTGCCAATGAATTAATGCACAATTTAGTCGCGGTTCCACGTCCTGGCAGCTCTCTTCATCACTTTCATTTGCCGACACATCGCTGACATTGACTTCACCGTGAGTAGACCTATCCATCGAGACTTGCTTCAACTGTTCCGACAACACGGTACACGTCTCTAGAGCAGATAATTGAAATGGAAATGTTTCTCAATGGACAGCGCGTTAGTGTCTCAATCATATTGGAGTCTCTTCGGTGACATATTCTTTTTTTTTGTTTATTGATTGTGTATAATGTGCCTGCTATGCTTGTGTCAGTTCTTTGCTCTGCAGTAGCCGGTCGCTGTTGCCTAGGCGCTTCAGTCCGGAACCGCCGCAGGTTCGAATCCTAAGTCCTTTCGAAATATGCAGACTGCCTGTATCGGTTCTATGGGATGTAAAACACACGATATTTTCGTTTCGAAATATGCCACGGCGAGAAATTATGGCTCAAAACAGACAGTTTCGTGATTACTCTCAATTAATGTGTGGAAAATACACAATCAAGACATGTTAGGGTAAAAGCTGTAAAATATCGTACAAATCCTGTAGGCAGCATGGCCATTAAGTCATCCTTAGAGTACTCCCAGCTCCACCAACAATGCAGGTACAATGTTTTCTTGTCTGAGAACTACTGAGGGCAGCTGTCGAGAGATAGACTGCCGTCTACACGAAAGATCTACACTATCAGACCGGGACTGTAGGTGGTATTGCCCCAGCTTCGGACAATGTCTGCTAGCTGACTCTGAGCGATGTGTGCATGTCACTTATTATACGCGAAAGTTCTCTCAGAGTGGAAAGCACTAGCCTACAGGGCGAAACGGGCGCCGTAGACTTCGAGCAGCGCCACTAGCCTAATAAGGGAATGGTCCAATAAGACATGTCGATACCTACCCTGAAATTTTTTAAACAGGTAGAAGACAACTAAAGAAATGTACCGCCTAAATTTTAGCTTGTAAAAGGGACTGCAAGTCTTTTGTAAGAAATGTTGAAGTTACACATTTTTGCCGCGCGAAGAACAGCTCATAATAGCGGTTTGTTCAGTCTTGCCCGCCTAGCGCACGACTCGACAATCACTCACGCAGCGCCGCGTAGCAGAATCGTTCGGAGTTCACAGACACCAATTTTAAGCACTTAAAGGCTGGTTTACAATAGAGCGAATGGAAGCGAACACGAGCGAATGAGCATTTGCAGAAAATTCACTACCGCTCACTTGTATATGGGTAGAGTCGTTTATAATAGAGGGTTCGTAAAAGAACACGAGGTAGGGAACATTGTCTATGAATGCTGTGTTATTAGCTTTTAGTTTTTGGACCTAATATACGGCATACAGGATACAACTATATCTTGTTAGAGCGAAACTGCAGAACTCTGCTGTTCAGTGAGGATTATTTTGCATGGCGAACGCTCTGTTCTTGACGGAGTATGCAAAATGGCGCAGGGAAGAAAGAATTTAAGTGTCTCGATTGGTATGGAAGCGTGATGTGCGTGGAGATCATGCACTTTACACGGAATGCACTGGTTCAAAATTTTTCTTGTATGTCGTCTGCCATTTTTCCCTGGCTTCTCATTACCATTGAGGGGAAATTTGTAAACTGAAATCTAATTAGCGATGTCGAGCATCATCTCAAGCGTCGACACAGATAGAGTTTCCACTACACTTGTAAGATCCAATGGTCATTTTCTTTTTTTCTGGAACAAAAATGGTCTAGTGGAAAAGAGCGCACTTTGTGATCCAAAGAGGGTGAGATCAACTCCCGTTCAGAATACAACTTTTTCACTATGATTTTTAACCGAGCATTCACTTCTCACAAATGTTGGAGTGGCCACGAAAGACATGTGGTCCGGTTTCCACTTAAACTGCACGTCTCCAATTTCCGATTAGGTAACTGGGGAGGGTTAGGGACACGTAAGTAGCTGCAGATGGGTTCAGTTGAAAGACCTGCAAGAAGCGTACCGGGTACACCCGACAGAATTCTCTTTGGCTCGTACTTGTTATCTCGTTTGCTCCGGTGAAAAATTGGTTCAAATGGCGACCTAACTAACCTAAGGACGACACACACAACCATTCCCGAGGCAGGATTCGAACCTGCGACCGTAGCGGTAGCGCAGTTCCAGACTGAAGCGCCTAGAACCGCTCGGCCACTCCTGCCGGCTGCTCCGGTGAAAACCTGGCTTAAACTATATAAACATTTTTTTGAATAACTTCATATCGACACATGTAATTCCTCCATCAATGAGGACTTGTAATTTACTGAAATGAAATATGTCTTGCAGTACTACATTTTATAACAATTCCTGTAGGCCATTCATTATAATAATGTTTGAATGTTGTACTTATGACTACGAGTGAAACAATCTTTTTTTTAATTACCTGTAGTCGTCACAAAAGTTCAAAGTGTCTATTGAAAAACAAAGATTGTTGTTGCACTAGGCACACCAGACAAAGGAAAAATTGATGGAGTCAGGTACTCTGCAGTAACCTCTAGTTTTATTTAGACAGAACTGGGATGGAGTCAGAAATGGTCCCGGCCGTTGTTCTGCGTATTGCGCTCCATACCAGGCATACTTGATCAATTCGTTAAAGCGTGGCAAAGAATACTGGTAATGCACAAATGGACTGGAGCTCAAGAATACTGTTACGGTGATGAACCTGAGATGAGAGAGAGATATTGAGAATTATGTTGTCTGACAATTTCCTGAAAAATGCTTTCCACTGTCGAAAAAATTCTTTATCGAGAGGTCGAATCGCACTAGTAGT
Source organism: Schistocerca piceifrons (assembly GCF_021461385.2). Taxonomy (NCBI): domain Eukaryota; kingdom Metazoa; phylum Arthropoda; class Insecta; order Orthoptera; family Acrididae; genus Schistocerca; species Schistocerca piceifrons. The sequence continues at coordinate 974,798,142 of NC_060139.1, read as the reverse complement.
CCCAGGTGGAATCCACATTACAACATCTACAGATTTGTCGTCGTCCTCGACAAAAACAGAGGCATCTTTATGTCCAGACCATGAATCCAACAAAAGCAGTGAATTAGTTTCTGCAGCTGGTAGGAATTTGTTTCGAACGAAAGGTTGAAAATTATTTCTTCCCATTTTTCCAGATTTTGATACGTCGATTACAAGTTTTTTGCCACTAAACAGTCCATTTTTTATTTTTGATCCCAATTTGCCTTGTGGTTCTTGAAGTCTGACATACAGCTGCGGACACAGTAAATCATTCATACTTATCACTTGCAATGTCGTACATGAATGTGTCATTGCATTCATTGGTTGGGCAACCGACTCCATCTTTTTTCACCCCGAAATGATAAAGAGCAGTTCTTTCACTAAACCTGATTGATCAGCGCTATAAGCAGCAGTTGCGGGGATAACAGTAAGTTTCGTCTTTACGCAGCTATGAATTTCCTATAGCAGCCGGCCGCTGTGGCCGAGCGGTCCTAGGCGCTTCAGTCCGTAACCGCGCAGCTGCTACGGTCGCAGGTTCGAATCCTGCCTTGCGGGCATGGATGTGTGAGATTTCTTAGGTTAGTTAGGTTTAGGTAGTTGTAAGTCTAGAAGACTGATGACCTCAGATGTTAAGTCCCATAGTGCTTAAAGCCATTCGAACCATTTTTTTCTCTATAGCACTGTCTATCACTGGCAGCTGCTCTACACGTTTTCGTGACATAAACGTGGTAATTTTCAGACTTCCTATTCTATACGATTTCTTGAACCTGCGTAGCCATGTCTACGAAGCCTGGAAATCAGCAATGTTCATGTCAGATGCAATTCGGTGGGCTCAGTCTCGTAGATCTCCTTCTGGAACGGTGCATATCTTCTCACGAGCAGTTTTAAATCTTTCGAATAGTTTTTAATTCAAATGGTTTCGGATTTCCGTTTGGCGCACATTTCTTACTTCGTGTAATTCGTTCTTCCATTTGTACAGTTCACGCTCCGATTTTGCGAAACAAAACACCTTTGCACATTACGTAACTTCAAGCGATTTCCCCCCCCCCCCCCCCCCGCCCTTCGTTTAACCAATATTTCAATGGCTTTTCTTTGTTTTTTTCTGGCACAGCTAACGTCACCCGAACCACAATTCATGGAATCGTTACAGTTATTTTCTACTTCTTCTAACGTATCCACAATTTCAAACGAAATATCGATATCATTCGAATGAGTGTCAAGGAAATCAACTAAGAAATGACACATATGTAAGTCCTCAGGAGAAGTAGGTGATTTCGGCTGGAAACCACGTTCTTCACATTTCATCATTGCTAAATTGAGAACGTTAACTGGATTCAACATCACTGTGAATCTAGAATTAAAAAAAAAGGTGCTGTTAGCAGGCATGCCTTACGAAACACAATAAATATTAATTCAGCTTCATCTGTATTGTCAATACTTACCACACTACAAAAAGCAACTGATAATTTGAAATAGATGTTACTTGAGTGGCTAATTCGAGAGAATAGTAATTGTGCACTGTAGTGTCAGAGGAACTATCAACGAACGGTAACCTGAAACATCCTTTACAAACTGCGATCGGGTTGTGTCGTGTTGCTGTATACAAATGTACCGCCGACCTCGGCTGTTTCTGTGTCTAGTTGAACATGCGCAGTTACTACAGTGCCAGTAGGGGTGTACATTTCTATCGCTGCCTGGTTCGCTACGAGTTTGTCAGTTTTCACCCTTATTTTTTTATACTTGCAGTGCCTCATAGCAGTTAAAATTTTGACGGTGCATTTCTTTCATTGTCTTCTTTCTATGTCAATAATTTCAGGGTAGGTTTCCACACGTCTTATTGGACCATGCCCTTGTAAGCGGCGTCGACTGATCGCCTTTTTTTATGTTTAATTCTGCCGGCTCGGCTGGGCAAGGAGTAGACGTGGGACGCAGGCAGCAGCAAGAAGTGGGAGATGACAACATCTCAAATGGGTCGCTGTCGTGGCGGCGGCATCTTGTATTGGCGTAGCTGGCCAAGATCGCAAGAGAATTTGTTGACGGTCAATACGCCGTCGAGTGATACAGGAACGGTGAGCGCCGTGAAGCCGAGAAACGCGACTGAAGGGTCGCAATGGCCTGTGTGGAATGTGACCAAGCTGTACACGGACGAGAAACAGTGGACAGTTCAGCTGCTGCATGATTGTGTGCAGCACCAAGTGTTGTGGTTTGTGGGCCACATTCATATCTACACTACTGGCCATTAAAATTGCTACACCACGAAGATGACGTGCTACAGACGCGAAATTTAACCGACAGGAAGAAGATGCTGCGATATGCAAATGATTAGCTTTTCTGAGCGTTCACAGAAGGTTGGCGCCGGTGCGACACTTACAACGTGCTGACATGAGGAAAGTTTCCAACCGGTTTCTCATACACAAAAAAGCAGGTGAGCGGCTTTGCCTGGTGAAACGTTGTTGTGATGCCTCGTGTAAGGAGGAGAAATGCGTACCATCACGTTTCCGACTTTGATAAAGGTCGGATTGTAGCCTGTCGCGATTGCGGTTTATCGTATCGCGACATTGCTGCTCGCGTTGGTCGAGATCCAATGACTGGTGGCACAATATGGAATCGGTGGGTTCGGGACTGTAATACGGAACGCCGAGCTGGATCCCAACGGCCTCGTATCACTAGCAGTCGAGATAACAGGCATTTTATCCGCATGGCTGTAACGGATCGTGCAGGCACGTCTCGATCCCTGAGTCAACAGATGGGGACGTTTGCAAGACAACCGTCTGCACGAACAGTTCGGCGAAGTTTGCAGCAGCATGAACTATCAGCTCGGAGACCATGGCCGCGGTTACCCTTTACGCTGCATCACAGACAGGAGCGCCCGCGATGGTGTAATCAACGACGAACCTGGGTGCACTAATGGCAAAACGTCGTTATTTCGGATGAATCCAGGTTCTGTTTACAGCATCATGATGGTCGCATCCGTGTTTGGCGACATCACGGTGAACGCACGTTGGAAGCGTGTATTCCTCATCGCCATACTGACGTATCACCCGGCGTGATGGTATGGGGTGCCATTGGTTACACGTCTCGGTCACCTCTTGTTCGCATTGACGGCATTTTGAACAGTGGACGTTACATTTCAGATGTGCTACGACCCGTGGCTCTACCCTTCATTCGATCCCTGCGAACCCTACATTTCAGCAGGATAATGCACTACCGCATGTTGCAGGTCCTGTACGGGCCTTTCTGGATAAAGAAATTTTCGACTGCTGCCCTGGCCAGCACGTTCTCCAGATCTCTCACCAATTGAAAACGTCTTGTCAATGGTGGCCGAGCAGCTGGCTCGTCACAATACGCCAGTCACTACTCTTGATGAACTGTGGAATCGTGTTGTAGCTGCATGGGCAGCTGTACCAGTACACGCCACCAAAGCTGTGTTTGACTCAATGCCCAGGCGTATCAAGGCCGTTATTACGGCTAGAGGTGGTTGTTCTGGGTACTGATTTCTCAGGATCTATGCACCCAAATTGGGTGAAAATGTAATCACATGTCAGTTGTAGTCTAATATCTTTGTCCAATGAATACCCGTTTATCATCTGCATTTCTTTTTGGTGTAGCAATTTTAATGAACAACAGTGTAATAACTGGCAACTCATTGGTTTTGTGGGACTAAACTGTCGTGCAATGGGTGCTGAATATGGGTTTCATACACGACCAAGCCGCTATATTTATGTGCAGTGAAATTCTATATTGCACGGCAGGAATGTGACACACACGTAACTGGTATTTTATTCCATTGTCGTTATTATACGCACTCATAGATCATGATTCGACAATTGTGTACAGCAATAAGTTATTCTTTGGTGTGTTTCTTTCCTTTGTCTGTATATCAGGTACCATGTGTAGTTGTGTTACCAGCACTGGTTCCGTTGCCAGTGGAGGTATCTGTTTTCTGCAGTCGTTTCTCGTCTGATACCGAGTAATTCTGTGTGTCCACCTCTAAAATTATTACTGACTGAGAATATGATATTTACTGCTTCACTGGTGTCCAATTTTAGTAACAAGTATTTCTGGGTAGAATATTGGTTATTTCTTATTCGACCTACGGAAGAGATTTCTGCTGAAGTTGTGTGCGTCCATGTTATAATATACACTCCTGGAAATGGAAAAAAGAACACATTGACACCGGTGTGTCAGACCCACCATACTTGCTCCGGACACTGCAAGAGGGCTGTACAAGCAATGATCACACGCACGGCACAGCGGACACACCAGGAACCGCGGTGTTGGCCGTCGAATGGCGCTAGCTGCGCAGCATTTGTGCACCGCCGCCGTCAGTGTCAGCCAGTTTGCCGTGGCATACGGAGCTCCAGCGCAGTCTTTAACACTGGTAGCATGCCGCGACAGCGTGGACGTGAACCGTATGTGCAGTTGACGGACTTTGAGCGAGGGCGTATAGTGGGCATGCGGGAGGCCGGGTGGACGTACCGCCGAATTGCTCAACACGTGGGGCGTGAGGTCTCCACAGTACATCGATGTTGTCGCCAGTGGTCGGCGGAAGGTGCACGTGCCCGTGGACCTGGGACCGGACCGCAGCGACGCACGGATGCACGCCAAGACCGTAGGATCCTACGCTGTGCCGTAGGGGACCGCACCGCCACTTCCCAGCAAATTAGGGACACTGTTGCTCCTGGGGTACCGGCGAGGACCATTCGCTACCGTCTCCATGAAGCTGGGCTACGATCCCGCACACCGTTAGGCCGTCTTCCGCTCACGCCCCAACATCGTGCAGCCCGCCTCCAGTGGTGTCGCGACAGGCGTGAATGGAGGGACGAATGGAGACGTGTCGTCTTCAGCGATGAGAGACGCTTCTGCCTTGGTGCCAATGATGGTCGTATGCGTGTTTGGCGCCGTGCAGGTGAGCGCCACAATCAGGACTGCATACGACCGAGGCACACAGGTCCAACACCCGGCATCATGGTGTGGGGAGCGATCTCCTACACTGGCCGTACACCACTGGTGATCGTCGAGGGGACACTGAATAGTGCACGGTACATCCAAACCGTCATCGAACCCATCGTTCTACCATTCCTAGACCGGCAAGGGAACTTGCTGTTCCAACAGGACAATGCACGTCCGCATGTATCCCGTGCCACCCAACGTGCTCTAGAAGGTGTAAGTCAACTACCCTGGTCAGCAAGATCTCCGGATCTGCCCCCCCATTGAGCATGTTTGGGACTGGATGAAGCGTCGTCTCACGCGGTCTGCACGTCCAGCACGAACGCTGGTCCAACTGAGGCGCCAGGTGGAAATGGCATGGCAAGCCGTTCCACAGGACTACATCCAGCATCTCCACGGGAGAATAGCAGCCTGCATTGCTGCGAAAGGTGGATATACACTGTACTAGTGCCGACATTGTGCATGCTCTGTTGCCTGTGTCTATGTGCCTGTAGTTCTGTCAGTGTGATCATGTGATGTATCTGACCCCAGGAATGTGTCAATAAAGTTTCCCCTTCCTGGGACAATGAATTCACGGTGTTCTTATTTCAATTTCCAGGAGTGTATGTTGGTAAATAAAATAAGCCCATGCTCACACACGCGCAAACCCCGCTGCTTTCAAACACAGCAGTGCACCCTGTATGGGAACAATGCTCACTAAAAATATAATATACACGGTTTTTAATAGAACTAACCAATGTAAGTTAAATCCTTATAGACTCAAACACACTATTAACAACATTCAGAAGCAACAGTAATACTTTTACCTTGCTTATGACTGTTAGTCATGTCTGTTATCAATATATTACAAGGACAGTTTCCACATTCTCTAGAACAAATGCCTGTTATTTTACGTAAAAAAAGAATAAGAGACGGAGAAACATTTTTCATGTTTGATAATGTTCTGTACACCTGATGCTAAGGTAGACGGCAGATCGTCAACCCAGTAGTGTTTTTATTTATTTATTTAATCTGGCAAGATAAGGGCCATTAGGCCCTCTCTTACATCTAACCAGGCATACTACTTATTTTACATTCATACGTTTTAGTAGACATGTTGAACTACATCTATTACAAAAAGTGAAATAAATAATTACAAAGGCACACTTGGAAAAATACATACATATAGAGTTTATATTCGTAGATGATGAGTACTGTTACAATTAGACATTAGGATAGAGACAGATTTTAGATAGGAGTGCTAGCAGCAAGGAGTATGAGGGAGGCTGATGGTGAAGGGAGGAGAAGAATAGACACATGATGTAACGTAATTAAGGAAATATAAAGGAAAAGAAGATTGCGTGGTTAATAGAGGTAAATGAAGAGGAAGAAGAGAAAGGAGCAAGATCGGAGGCACTAGCTTGTGTTATTAATTTTGTGGTAAACGTTATGAGGATGATAGTAGGAAATGCTTCAACTTCTTCTTAAAAACAGCAGGGGATTGAATTTTTCGCAAGGTAAGGGGCAATTTGTTCCAGAGCCGGACAGAGGCAACTGAAAAGGCGTTTGCAAAAGTTTTTGTTTTGTGAGTGGGCACAGTTAGGATACCAAATAAGAGTGACCTCGTGTTTCGATTATGATGGCATGAAAGGTGTTAAATCTCTGAAGCAAGATACTGAAGTGCTTGCGCGACGAGGAGTCGGTGAAGTAGACATAGAGTGTGGTAGTCACGCAGTTTCTCCGGCCGCAGCCACCCTAGCTGGGAGTATGAAGCACTGACATGATCATATCGGCGAACGTTGCAGATGTAACGCACAGAGGCATTCATAGTTAGTTCTAGCCGTCGGTTGTTTTCACTACTCATGCCTTGTTGAATTACATCTCAATAGTGGAGGTTCGGTAGAACGAGTGCTTGCACGAGGTGGCGTTTCAAGTCCTGTGGAAATACGTTCCGAAACTTTTTGAGAGCAAAGAGACAAGCGGACGTTTTCCGGCACACTGCGACTGTATTCTCCACCCAGTTGAGATGCTCATCCAAAGTTACGCCCAAGTTCTTAATTGTTTTCTGATGTGGTATTGTAATAGCGTCGAGCAGAATAGGAGGCAGCCGTTCGCGAAAATCTGAACTTATTAATTTCTGATGCGCTATTAAGATTAATCGTGTCTTTTTTGCATTTGGATTAAGCCACAGGTTTTTCATCCATGTCACTACTGAAGACAGATCATCATTCATATGAGCGATTGCAGTGTTTATATCTTCAGGTCTGATGCTTAGGTAGAGCTGGAGGTCGTCGGCATAGAAATGATATTTACAGGAGGACAGAACAGATGAAATATCGTTGACATACAAAGAAAACAAAAGTGGTCCTAACACTGATCCTTGTGGCACTCCCGAGGAGACATGTTTCCAGGAAGATTTTTCATTTAGGCAGACAACACATTGCTATCTGTCTTTTAAGTAGCTTTCAAACCATGTCTTCAGGAAGTTGGAACTAATTTTTCACTGATTTGCCTACCAACACCGGGCACATGTCGCGCATTTAGCGTACATCCACTTTCCTTACGTCTACCTTAATTGCGTTTAGCCTCTCACGTAAATTTAAAAACCAAAAATGTCGATGAAATTGGATTTATACAGCATAACTTTGCATTTTATGAGCATCGTACCTTTGTAACATTTTCCAGGTTGTCACTATGGTACAGAAAGTTCCACCCTATTTTGGGATGCAGTAACCTACAGGAAACGTTGTACTCTTGAAGGAACCGAAATTTGTAGTAGCCGCTTATAGATACAGGAATAATAATTTTCCTGATGTGACATGTGCCACACACACACTCCACGATTTATTTCGGGATTAAAATCGTGAGAACGTAGTCTATTGTCTTCACGTAATCGCCTGCATATGTGACTATGACCTAGAACCTGTGCTTTTACTTTCTTCTCTGGTGCATAAAAAATTTAAAAATTAAAATTCTGAAACAGGGGTTAATAATATTGCGTTAAAATTTTTAAAGTTAAAACTCAGAGGAAACAGGTTTTTTTTCACTGCAGTACATTTTAATGATATCCAAAACAAGTATTGTTCACTTACGCAAACATCATGCAAGGTTTTGGTAACGCTTGTGTGCTTGGACTGATGCAACACATTACGGGGCACAGCATCAAGAGTCTCTACCGTTCAATTTTCCGGTGACCAAATTAGAGATGTGACTTTCGCGGGAGTCTGTAGTCTCGTCTGCCGAAAGGAAAACGGGAGCCTCGCTAACGCCTTTCTGGTAAATCAGTAAAATTAGAGGAAAATAACAGACGGCTGTACGTAGAGATCAGCTAACTGTTTTCGCACATACGTGTACAGTATATTCTACACATAATTCTATTGAACTTTTGCTCTCATCTTGGTATAAAATGGAACAATACAGCTTTCTTCTCCACGGAATTCTGGTGCCATGATTTACCGCAATTACTCGTGCATACGAAGTAATGAACTATTCAGATTCTTCGAGTCTTTGCCGACACAAGGTCCTTGAACATATTTTTACAGACTATATTACCACTGCCAGTACTTTCAGGAAAAGCCACATTTCCTGAAATTAACTAGAGAGGGAAACAAATTTCAACTTCTGCTAACCACGCAATAAATTTTACATGAACTATGTAATATGGAATCATTGTTAATAATCTATTCGAAAATGACGTCAAAGCTTTCATTAATGTGACCAGAAAATGGTGATTGTTTCACTGTACAATGCAGACATTTACTACTGAATAACTACACTACTGTACATAAAAAGTGAACCTTTTAAAAGTGCAGGAGGAAACGGAATGAAACGTCAGGGGTAAAGAAACATGTGCTTTTATTTTTGTGATTACAAAATCTAGTCTAATTCACAAAGAACTTGGCGGTATGAGGCCACTTATCAGGAATTCCTTCCGGCCTGGGTGCATGTACCGATGCACCGATGCACCGCTGTATCCTATCCTGAGGTATGCCGGCCCACAACCGATGCGACTGTTGCTTGATATCCTTGAAACCGGCACTGTAATCTCCGAGCTGTTCCCACACGTGTTACATCGGGTCAAGGTATGGGGCTCTTGCTGGCCACGGGAATACCTTAACATCACGCAGACAGTTCGTAGAGATACGTGTTACTTGTAGACGAGCATCTTCCCGTTAAAATATATCACTACGATACTGTCTTATGAGACGTAACACACGCGGACGCAGGATGTCCGTGAGACACTGTTGTGTTCCGTCAATAAGTACTAACGGTGACCTGCGCATGCGTTGGCTCCCCATATCATGGCGCCAGAAATAACACCGCTGTGCCTCTCCAGAACAGTGGATGAATGGGACCTGTTCCCAGGTCGCCGCTATATTCGATGACCAGCCAAGGTAGCGCAGAACCGCGATCACCACTGAATGCAATACGACGCCGTTCATCAGGAGCCAGTATTTCCCAGTCACGGCCCAATCTAAAAACACCCGTTTGTATTGTGGAGTTAACGATAGGCTGTGGACTCGATGGTAATTCCCTAGTCCAGCTAGTCCTAGAGGGTGTAGGATTCGTTATGAATAGAAAGGTAGGGCAAAGAGTGTGTTACAATGAACAGTTCACTGTTAGGGGTGTTCTTGTCAGAATCCAACCAACACTGACAACGATAGTTCTGGTATACACGTCGACGTCGCAAGCTGAAGATGAGGAGATAGGTAAAGTATATGAATGAGCCGTGGTAAAAATTGCTGTTTTGAAGAGCGCGCCGCAGCGCGTTGTGTGAAGCAGACGCCCTCCGTTTCTGGCGGTGGCGCCGCAGTGGCAATCGCAGCTTTGGTGTCTCCCTCTGGTGGGAAAGTGGAAAGGTAGCCTGTTCACGTGCATTTAAGGGGAGCTATGAGCTCGCTAGGCGGCGAGTCTGGTCAGTTGGTCAGTCAGAGTGAGTCTGGGTCAGTCACTCATCACCAGTTGCTGGTCTGTTTCTCGTTCGCATTTGTGCGGTAGTTAGTGTCGGTCTGTCGTCCGGAGTGCCAGTATGTCTGTCGTTTGGATTAAACTTTAAAGCTGGCAGAATGAGAGTCTTGCCACTCCGCCAGTAGCAGAACTCAGCTAGTGGTCGCCCGGTAGGGGCTGAGTTCCTGCATAGCACACTGGACTCGCATTCGGAAGGACGACGGTTCAATCCCGTCTCCAGCCATCCTGATTTAGGTTTTCCGTGATTTCCCTAAATCGCTTCAGGCAAATGCCGGGATAGTTCCTTTGAAAGGGCACGGCCGATTTCCTTCCCAATCCTTCCCTAACCCGAGCATGAGCTCCGACTCTAATGACCTCGTTGTCGACGGGACGTTAAACACTAACCACCACCAGTTCCTGCATCTCAGTCTGCGCGTTAGGCCGCCAGTCTGCTCGAGTTGCTCGGACAGCTGTCATTCGCAGTTGGATCGATCGGTTGGTCGGTCGCGCACTGAGACACAAGATGACTTGTCCGCCTTGAGCATCGGCGCATGTGAGGTCGCCACGTGAGTCCAGTGGCCCGCGCCGTATAGCGATGGGTAGTGGCTTCGCGGCCGACACGAGAGCAACAGGAGTCAACCCATGACATCGGTCTGGCCGGTGCGAGATGCCACGCCGTGAGACGTGGGATCGGCTCGCCTTCCTGCGTCCATTGAAGCGGCTGGCAACGGCCGGTTCGGAAGAGCGTTTGGGGGGGGGGGGGAGGGGGAGGGGTGCGGCACCAGATCTTCGCCAGACATCGCAGTTTATGTGATTCGTGATATGTTGTTTCATTTACTTGTTACATTCTACTTGTTATCTTGGTCAGCCTCTCGTCCCCATCCTGCTCGTCTGTCTCTCGTCCGCATTTGTTAGGCACTTAGTGTCTGTCTGTCGGTCTGCAGTACGTTAATAGCTGTCTCTTTCATGTTTTTCGGATTCGGTGTGTTTATTGCTTGAAGTGTAACGGCCGAATTCCTGAAATATGTTTTTATCTTGCCTATCATCTTGAGAGGCGGTATAGGTGTAATGTCGAGCATGTTTGGCCAACCTTGTATATTGTATGTAAGATTGCATTTCATGGGTTTTTATTTAAATGGTTATTTTAGTATATAAAGTTTCCAACCTTCCACCGTAAGAGTCTTTTTTTATTTTTTTATGTTTTTTATTTTTTAAAGTTAAGTATCAATTTGCACCTTCGGTGGCAAGTTAATCTTTTAATGTTAGTGCTTTGTATCATTTCCATCACTCCTACGGGGTGCATAGTTTATGTGCTTGTGTGAGTTGTTAAAATTTTTAGTTTAAAGTAATCTGGTGTGTTGCAGATTTGCACCAGTGTAGTCTTTCATAGGTTGTTATTAGCGGTCGTGACTACGGCCATGTCAAAAGGGAGCAGAAAGTTTTCAGCCCGAAAGCTCATACTGTCAAAAATTTGTTCTTTCTGCCTCTAAATAAATTGTAACTTGATATTTAGAGGGTGCTTTCTGATTATAATTTTAAATCTGTTTTTTTTGTAAAGAAAAAGGGTTTCTGGGAATAACATTTCCATTTTCTGAAAGAAATTTGATTTGTTTCCATCAGTTACCCACTGTCAACTACTTCCAAGCTCACACAGTGTGATTAAATGTGTTAATGTTCCTGATGAATCGCTAGTAAATAAAGTAAATTCTTAAGAAAAAGTTTTGAAAGTAAATTCACGGTTCAGTGAGGATACTGAAAGGGTAAAACAGTAAAAGATGGAAATCTAATAGTCATGGGGGCTGGAACGCAGTTGTAGGGGAAGGAGCAGAAGAAAAGGATACAGGAGGATATGAACTTCGGAAAAGTAAAAAGAGGAGAAAAACTAGTTGAGTTCTCTAATGAGCTTCAGCTAGTAACAGCGAATACTCTGTTCAACAATGACAGGAGGGGGAGGTATACTTGAAAAAGGCCGGGTGATACGGGAAGATTTCGGTTAGATTAGATCATGGTCAGATAGAGATTCCGAAATCAGATACTCGATTGTCAGGCGAACCTAGTAGCAGATATAAACTCAGATCACAACTTAGTAGAGATGAAGAGTAGGCTGACGTTTATGAGATTAGTCAGGAAGGATCACTATTCCAAGAAGTGGGATACGGAAGTACTAAAGATTGACAAGTTACACTTGAAGTTCTCTAACACTCTAAGCGCCAAGCCCGTAAAATTTACGGGCCTGGGATCGCGCGAAAATCACCAAGCCCGTAAAATTTACGGGCCGCTACATTTAATTTCATTCAAAACACTGCAACGTTATTTCTACGGGTTTGGCCAGCGCTATACGTTTTTCAGATGTTTATTAACAAAATGCGTCCATAGATGTCACGGCAGCGCTGTAATTCATGTTAAAACTTATCTTTGCGTTCTCAGTCTGTATATCATTCAGTTGTTTGTCATCATGTTTCGGCGCGGTTTATCAGACGCAGAAATTGCGGATTTGATCAATCATAGCGACACTCTGGATAATGTAGAGAGTGATTCAGACGATTCTGAATGCAATGGTGTGTTTGAAGGTACGTATTTCCGAATTTTCCACGTAATTGTGCAGTACGCACATATCTGTTGAACATGTGTAAACGATGTATGTAGTTACACATAATGTGATATTCTTTTTAGAAGACGAGATTGATGACAGTTTGTCTTCAGATGAAGACGAGAATGATGTTGAAGGTGTTGCTTCAAATCCAGCAGCTGTGCCGTATCCGAAAGACAGTGAGTGGACTGCAGTTGACACCTACCGACCTCTGCCTGTCAACACGACACCCAGGCAGATACTAGTGGATATTGATGAGTCGAGTTCTGTACTGGATTGCAGTAAAGTGTTCCTTACTGACAGTGACGTAAATGAACTCAAGAGACAGACAAATTTGTATGCATCACAGACAATACAGAAGAAAAGAAGAGGAAATAATCTGAAGCCCCATTCAGTTTTGAGTTCGTGGAAGCCAGTGACTATAAGTGAGATGAGGCGTTTCTTGGGTATTATTTTCCACATGTGTGTTTCGAAAAAGCCCAAAATTGCGGACCATTGGAGCACTAATCCTGTTCTTAGTTGTAACTTTTGTCCCCATGTCATGAGCCGTTTGCGTTTCACTCAGATACTGTCATGCTTGCATCTTGTTGACAATTCAAATCAGAAAAAACCAGGCGAAGATGGATTTCATCCACTTTACAAAGTTTTGCCATATTATAATAATTTGAAGGAGCGATGTATCCAGGCATATCGTCCCTCAGAAAAAGTGACAATTGATGAAGGAATTTGCCCATTTCGAGGTCGTGTGAGTTTCCGTGTTTACATGCAAAATAAGCCTCATAAGTATGGACTGAAAGTATATGCTGTTGCTGAAGCCAGTAGTGGCTATGTTGTAAATTTTGAAGTTTATGCTGGTAAGCATATTGTTGACAATTCTTCGTCTGCGGTTATTTTGCGATTGTTGTCTGACAGCAGCTTGCTGAACAAAGGCCACACTGTGTATTTAGATCGATTTTATTCCAGTCCAGAGCTATTTCAGCAACTGGCAGAGAAAGGCACTGGAGCTGTTGGTACTGTGAACAAATCCAGGAAAGGATTGCCTAAAGATTTAGTATCTGCTAAGCTGAAAAAGGGCGAAATGTCTTTTCGGCGTAAAGATAATGTATTGGCAATGAAGTGGAAAGATAAGAGAGATGTGTATACATTGTCTACAAGGCATCAAGCAACATTTGGTACGCATACTAAGAGAAATGGGTCTGTAGTATTGAAACCACTTCAGGTACTTGATTACAACCTCAATAAAATTGGAGTGGATATTGGAGACCAACGCCTGCAGTACAATCCGTTCCAGCACAGAACTGTGAAATGGTGGCGAAAATTATATTTCCATTTGCTGCTTATGGGAGTATCAAATGCATTTTGGCTGTACAATGCAGTGCACAGGAAGAAAATTACAATAACAGACTTTATAACAGTGCTTGCAGTTCAGCTTGTTGAAGACGACACACTTGAATTCATTCCAAGAAATGAAGGAACTGTAGGTCGGCTAACAAAGAGACATTTTTTGCAGCACATACCTGCAACTACTAAGAAGTATGCTGCTCGTGTGTGTCACGTGTGCAGTTCCAGGAGCAAGAAACAGAGTGGCAAGGCTTCTCGCAAAGAGACACGATACGAATGTGAACAGTGTGGCGTTGCACTCTGCCTGGAACCTTGCTTTAAAATTTTCCACACTAAAAAACAATATGATTCTGTGTGAAATTTATATGTAATACTGTATACTATCAGAAACATGTAATGTAGTGCCACAATTTTGGTTAAAAATAAATCACAATTGTATTCCCTTATTCGTATGACTTTTTCTAAATTCTTAAAACATCTAAGTGATTTCTATAACTGTACCTTAAAGCTGTGCATTGTAAAGTAGTTTCTTTCACTCAGAATTAAAGTAGAAATGTGCAGCTTCAAGATGGTACCAAATTTGCCACAATCCAAACAGTAGATTTGATGCAGTAATTTTTTTAATATTGGTAAAATTGCCCGGTTTCTAGGGACGGGTGCATAAAATAGGCCTGGTACAGAGAGTGCTAAGGCTGTAGATACAACAATCAGAATGGATCAGTAGGCAGCACAATGAAAGAGGAATGATCATCTCTAAAAAGAGCCACCGCAGAAGTTGCAAAAGAATGTACAAAGAAGGTAACTGCGGGGAAATAATAGGTAACAAAAGAAATACTTCGTTTATAGATGAAAGAAGGAAGTACAAAAAAGCTCTGGGAAATTCAGGAATACAGCAGTACAAGTCTCTGAGGTGTGAAAGAAATAGGAAGTGCAGAGAAGCTAAGACGAAAACGCTGCACAAAAAATGCGATCAAAACAACGTTCGATGAAATTAAATGGAAGAGTGGTAGCATTAAGACCGCAATGGGAATTCCACTGTTAAATGCACAGGAGTGAGCGGACGGATGAAAAGAATACACTGAAGGCCCACATGAGGGAGAAAATTTGTCTGATGTGATAGAAGAAGAAACAGCAGTCGATTTAGAAGATATAGGGGACGCAATATTATAATCAGAATTTAAGAGAGCTTTGGAGGACTTAAGATCAAACAAGGCAGTAGGGGTCGATAACATCCCATCAGAGTTTCTAAAATGATTAGGGGAAGTCGCAACAAAACGACTATTCACGTTGGTCTGTAGAATGTATAAGTCTGGCGACATACCATCTGACTTTCGGAAAAAATATCATCCACACAATTCCAAAGACTGCAAGAGCTGACAAGTGCGAAAATTATTTCGCAATCACTCAACAGCTCATGCATCCAAGTTGCTGACCAGGATAGTATACAGAAGAATGGAAAAGAAAACTGAGGATCTTGTAAAATATAGATTGTAGCGATCAGTAGTTCTTTGTAAATTTTATTGTGCAGATCTAGATTTCGGCTAGAAGCTAGCCATTCACAATGCACTATTATTTTCGTTCAATGAATAATCAATGAACTGTGGATGAAGCCCAACCAGCAGGGAATTACATGCATTGAGCGAAAACAATAGTGCATTGAAAATATTCAATGAACTGTGGATGAAGCCCGAGCAACAGGAAATTACATGCATCCAGCGAAAATAATAGTGCATCTTCTAGCCGAAATCTAGATCTGCACAGTAAAATTTAAAAAGGACGACTGATCGCAGCAATCTATAATATACAAGTCAATATAACAGGATGTGTTAAATGGAGATCAGTTTGACTTTAAGAAAGGTAAAGGCAACAGAGAGGCAATTCTGACATTACAGTTGGTAATGGAAGTAAGACTATAGAAAAATCAAGACACATTCAAAGGATTTGTCGACCTGGAAAAGCGTTCGCCAATGTAACGTGGTGCGAGACGTTAGAAATTCTGAAAAAAGTAAGGGTAAGCTATAGGGAGAGAAGGGTCAGATACACTGTGTGCAAAAGCCAAGAGGGAGTACTAAGAGTCGACGACCAAGTACGAAGCGCTCGGATAAAAAGGGTGTAAGACAGGGATGTAGTCTTTCCCCTACTATCCAATCTGAACATCGAGAAGCAATTATGGAGATAAAAGAAAGGATCCGTAGTGGAATAAAAATTCAAGGTAAAAGGATATCAGTGACTCAATTCGCTGATGATATTGCTATCCTGAGTGAAAATGAAGAAGTACACGATCTGCTGAATGGAATTAACAGTCTAATGAGTACAGTATATGGATTGAAAGTAAATCGAAGAAAGACGAAAGGAATGAGAAGTAACGGAAATGAAAAGAGCGAGAGACTTATCATCAGGGTTGACGCTCAAGAAGTAGATGAAGTCGAGGGATTCCGATACCTAGACAGCAAAATAATCAATGACGGACGGAGCAAGGAGGACATCAAAAGCAGACTAGCACTGACAAAAAAGGAATTCCTGGCCGTGGGAAGTCTACTGGTGTTAAATACAAGCCTTTAACTTGAAGAAGAAATTTATGAGAATCGCATCAAATGAATTCGCAATTGCGAGTACGAACTACCATCAGCTGTAGAATGGAATGACGACGACAATTTGTATCGGATCGGGACTCAAACCCGGATTTCCCGCTTATCGCGAGCGTTCGTCTTACCCAAACTACTATACGCCGTCAACCATGGTTCTACAACCTGTTCACGTACATCCATTGTGTATATTCCCGTACAGAGCAGACGTTGTATTTCTAAGAATGTACGTCTGTAGCAGAGTATTGTATGGAGTGTGGGAAAACAGGAGCAGAAGAGATTCGAAGCATTTGAAATGTGGCGCTTTAGGCGAGTGCTGAAATGTAGGTGGCTTGATAAGGTAAGGAATGAGGGGAAGAAAGGAATGTGTGGAAAATACTGACAAGGAGAAGGAACAGATAGGACATCTGTTAAGACATCAGGGAATTACTTTCATGGTACTAAATTGAGCTGTAGAGGGAAGTAACTGTAGAGGAAGGCAGATATTGGAATACATCCAGCAAGTAATTGAGGACATAAGTGCTACTCTGAGATGAAGTGGTTGGCACAGGAGAGGAATTCAAGCCGGGCCGCATTGAACCAGTCACAAGACTGATGAGTGTCTCTAAACAGATAAAGATATCTTAGGAGCGAATCAGGAGGTTGTAATTTCTTCAACCAAACACCTGTCACGTAGAGCAAATGTGTGGACTATAGAGGACATATGATGCCCATTCCCCCCCTTTGACTGCCTACACCCTATCCGTTCCGTCTCAGACTCTAAGAAAAAAAATACTACGCACCTGAAAACAATTATACCAAATTGGACGATTTATTCAAGAGAAAGAGCTTCACAAATTGAATGAGTCAGTAACGCATTAGTCCACCTCTGTCTGTTATGCAAGCAGTTGTTTGACTTGACATTTATAAAGGCACATTTGCATGCCGAGCGTGAGTTTCCTCGGAAACGCGAGATATTAATTAAATAAATAATCAGTGACAAATAAATAAAGCCTATGGCACACAACTGCAGCGCTGTGTCGCTGATAAAACAAAAGCACAATTACGTTACTCGTATGTTTGATTAAGAAAGGAGAGCTATGGTTGAAGTGGTGCGAGAAGCACGTATTTTATTTTATTGTCTGGCACACCGCCATATTTCATGTTATAGAAAATTACTGCGAGTTGCAACCACACTAGGCACTCGATTCTGTAAAGAATTTATATTTATAAAAGTAAGTAGGATTATGAACTGTAGGCTTATTCATTGAATATATCTGATTTAACTAACTGTGTAATTTTTTTGTTTAGTAGACAATCACCTCTGTACGACGTTTTGGCATGGCTGGCAAATTATTGTAATATTGAGATTTAGATTATGAGTCCGCACCTACCGCAGCAGTCTTTGGAAACGATTTAATTACGAAGTCCGATTATTTCAGTTTTATTTCACGGTCAACTACGAGTAACATTGCCTTTACGAAAAAGCCATTGTCAAGCGTCTGATACCGAATAATTAAAACCTGACGACTCATAGGAGAGACAATCATACAGATAAAATAATTAATATTTTATTTTATTTATTTTATTAATTTTGTATTGGCGACTGCGTGTCGGACTTGTTATTTTGTCATTTGTTACATTGTTCTCTTTGTTTCATGTGAAAAATCAACTTTCTGGACCTGGACTTGACTAAATGAGAAATAACAAAAATCAGAAGATATTTGCAAATTGTAAAATTTTGCGGGAAGACGCAAAGAAGCTTCCAGCAAAATAAGGTAAGACGCAGCATCTTTGCATTAGCAGGCTTGGCCAGACGTATAATTCAGTGTATTAGCTTTTCAGTAAAATTCTGTAGTGTTTCTTTTCCGCATAACAGTTTCAGTGATAAATTTCATTCTCAGTACTTTTCCCTAAACAATAACGTATACAACAATACCAATACACGAGTGTACAATATGGCCGACTTCTGTACGATATCATGTAACATGGCCAGCAGCCATTACCAATAATCTCAAATTCAGTTTATATTTTTAAATTAACAGACAGCCATTGTTGCTACGAGCGATTCAGGCTCAACTGCATTTTATTTTAAAAATCAGTGTCAAAAATTTTCTTGAAACATATATCACGTGTGGCATGGTAATAACTAGAAAACAATACGCAAAAATGGAACAGCAAAGACGTACTATTCAGACGCAATCCGACTCGGACGAGAGACAAATGTTAGAAAATGACTTTACGACAGCAACCGGTAGTGACGATTCATCAAACATTGACGCAAGTGTTAACGAAAATTTTGACAATAGGCCCTCCACCACAAAAATTTCAAAGTCTCAATCAGAACCCATGTTAATGCATGACGTCACGTCTAATGACGCGGCGGGGGCAGAGACCTTGCAAACGGTAAACATTGCCGACATGTTACAAATGCTAATGAAACAAAACGCAGAAAATATGGCAACCTTACAGACGCAAAATGAACAATTAAAGACACAAAATGACGGTATCAAATCTGATCTCATAGCACTCAAGACAGCTAATGACACTTTATGTAAGCGTGTGGAACTTATAGACGCCACACTGACCAAACAGATGACTGAACTCAGTGCTAAATTTTCCCAGCTTAATACCAGACAAGAAAAGACTACAACTGACGTAGCACTTTTACAGACACAAGTAAAAAACGTTAATGTCACGTGTGAAGTTCTTACTGAACATATTCAAACATATCCTTCAGTACATGACAACCTTGAAAAACGAATTACTGACGTACAGAATAAATTTGACAATGTTGAACAACACCTGACTGACATCTTACAATCTGATGCCACAGCTCATTTTCAAAATATTAATAAAGAATTTCATGATTGGGTAGTCAACAAAGACAAACATTTTGATAGATGCTTACGTGAAAATTTACCAACAATTGTGCACGACTCCGTAGCGCAATACATTACTAATAACAAACAGCTGATCAGTGACGCAGTACAATCCGTCACTGCACCCATGAGACAATTCACCGATCGACCACAGTCTGAATGTAATGAATATATTAGTCAAAATGCACAGTTCAGGAACCAATATACATTCGAGTATGACACACACATACCGCACATTTCAGGTTTTCCTGTTGTTTTGTCGACGTCGTTTGAGTAATGCATGGTAGACAGCAAGAGTACAACTTTATTCTTCTTTGGGACATATGACAGAAGCATCTTAATCACATCATAGGCAAATTGTATTTTTCCGACATTTTGCGAACGTAAATCATGATTGTGGTATTCCTGGTTTATTTTTTCTTACAGTTGCCAACAGTGTCAGACCAAAGTTTTCAATCATTGTCTGATAAAGAGGAACTGACGAAAACCAGTTGCCAACAGTCAGGTTTCTATTAGTGCCATGAAAGGGTTCTGATAACTTTCTCACATAATAAGATGGGACAGCTTCCTTTTCTTCTGTTAATACCTGACCAAAGTATGGCATGTAATAAGTCTTGGAATCATTCAGCATCAAAATGTTAATTCCATGTTTGTCCAGCTTTGAAAACATGTATATTCTGAATGGACATCTGCCACGGAAGCCCATTAGCTGCTCGTCTATTGCAGAGTATTCGAAAGGGATATATAGGGATTTTCAGTTATCAATAAATTTAGTCCAGATGTCCCGAATGGGTGGAAATTTGTCTCCTTGTCTTCTTTACATGCAGGTTGCTTTGTCATCAAATGTTAGACAACTATACCAATACTGAAAAGGATTTTGTGACATTCGCGCACAAAGCAGGGCCTTGCCAAATTTAGGAGACCAAAGTTCTTCTAAATTTGAGTGAGCAGCCTTGTTTCTTGTTCACGCCACCGAGATACAAGAGCCCAATGGCAGGTCTTAGCTCTACAATATTTGTAGTGTAAAGGTAACTTTCCGGGTTTCCTACTGAAAAACGTCTGCGAGTAATTTCGTCGTTCGTGTAAGTGGCACTCATGCCCAGTATTTCATCTGTCATTAACGATTGCCATGCTTCAATTGTACTAGAAATAGACCTTACTTGACGCTTTGATCCTGGGAGCTGAGTGACTAAATTTATGGAATTCGTTTTTCCTCTGTTAGATGAGGTGGTTGAAGATCACTTATGGCCATTCTTATCTACAAGGATGTTTGAGTTGAAAGAACTATCATGACTATCATCATCGTCTTCTCCACTATCCCCCGTATGTGATAGTTCATGTATTTCGACTAAATCAGCATCTTCGTTGGATTCTAGACCTTCAAATGAATCTTCTTCATGGTCCAACTCGTCCATAAGTGTATTATATATATCGTCATCTGTTACGAGTCGTTTACTCAATGTCACTGAAAAATAAAATAATATACGGCCAAATTGAAAGGAAACAGTTACAAGTTACACACAATATATATTTCAATACTTACCGAGTTGTTATTTTCAGTCTGCATAAATGACCTACACAGAATGCACACTGGGGTAATCAAGACCCCACCGACATTCGACAATATTTACAGCTTGACACGCTGGCAACAACAATGCAAATGTTTGAGTTAAAGTCGCATACATGTAAGCAGTGTTACCAACCTAATATACACTAATTTTCAATAAATTGTAGCCAACATGCTCCTTGTAATACACAATAAAAATTACACTGGGATCTCTAGGACCCCAGCGTGCGGTGCGAACTTGGTAATATAAAGATAAATACGCAGATAAGTCGCAGTGCTAACGTACTTATGGTGGTATTGGCACTGCTCTTGATATTACTGTTTCTCATATATTCCCATATGTACTTGCACCAGGGTTGAGAATAAAAAATGAGCTTACAACCAAAAGATATGAGTCTGCCTTTCACTGAAACTAAACAGAATACTGTCGAGCATTTTCTGAAATACTTAAGTCGATTACTGCCCCAAAAGTTGATTAATATTCACATTGCCACGTCAGTCAAGAAATGTTGTGTGCGTTTTGGTGACACCGACATTTCTCGTCAGCAATTAGGGTATACGTGCCGACTGCTGACAGCCTAAATTAGGGCGAGTATCGGAACCATCCGTCTGCTGTTCACTGCAGTATTTCCGCTCAGCGTCGAACGAAATTGTCCCCCAGCTGCAGTGTCACGCGGCAGTGATTAACTCTTGTCATCGAGGAAAATTTTACAACAGGCTACACAGCTGCTATATTAAAACGGTCCACGATATATCTTGCTGTCAATATAGCTGACCTGCGTTTGCCTGCACCAGATCACGTAATTTGCTGCTACGATGTCCTTTACATGCTTTTTATTCACAGTGGATTGCACAGTTATAAGCTGCATTATATCTTTAACCTTCCTATTGTGTTTAAAACAGGAACACACATATTGTGAATGGCTGTGTTAGACCCGCAACTTAAAAAATATATATATAATCTTAGATCATTCTTCAAAATATATTTTGTATTTAGTTTTTTATGTAGAAAAACAGAAGTTTGAATTTTTCAACATTTATTGAACAAATTTAATACAAAATATCTTTTATAAAATTTTAGTTAGAGAAACAAATCTTTGTAGATAGTACTTCAAAATAATGTTTGTATCAGAATTTTTGCACATAACCAAAAGTTATAGCTTAAATTTTAACTTTTACTATACATAATAATTATCTTAATATTTAAATTCAATTACAATATTTGATTTAACTCAATTTCTATGGATATGGTATTAGCATGCGCATTTATTGCAGTCAATATTTGCATGCTCTTGGCAGAGGAATGATCTTTGACTTGTGATACTTGGGTCATTTCTCTGTTCGTTTCATTCAAAATCAATTTCAACATTTCTTCAGTTATAAACAGTGAAAATGAGGATACTTTTGTTTCGTTAATTCTCTGAAGAGCAAACCAGGGCGAAGAATGTTTCCAGCTCTAAAGAAATCGAAAAAACAAACTGGCTGAGAATTAACCACAAACCGATAAGATAAACTGCAACGAAACACAAGGAAAGTAAATCTGGCATTAGGTAAAAAGTAAAGATATATTCCATACGAGGCCCAAGAGATTATGGAAGAGGAAAATTTTGATCTTTCTAGACAACCAGCACACTGCCTTCCCTACCACAAAAATCAGGTTTGGCAAAACGGTGTTCCGAATCCAAGACCACAGTGGTGATAATCTACCATGTTAGACACTTCCCTATGCAGACATAGTCAACCTGAACACGAACTTGTCTGTCAAAGAGACTATTAACATTTCAAGAAACAATCTGCTTAAATATAAGAAAATTAGTGTTGCAGAGATCTGTGAACTCATAGAAATACTTTCACTTATTCTAGAGCATAATTACTTTAGCTTCAACAACAAACTGTACCAACAACATGATGGTTTGGCAATGGGAAGTAGCTTAGCTGGGATATTGGATGACATTTACATCAACCACATAGAACAAAAATTCTTCTCAACCAACCAGCACCTCGCAAACAAAATAATCTACTACAGAAGATATGTTGATGATACAATCTTGCTTTTTGATGGTGCAACCAATGAAATAGATACATTAGCAGCAGATCTAAGCAAAATGCACAAAAATATTAAATTCACTGTTGAACATGAAACTAATAAAAGCATTAACTTTCTTGACCCAAAAATTTGCAATAGTAACAATAAACATCAATCTAGAATTTAGAGATAACCTACCACCACAGATGTCAGTATTGGCAACTCATCTTGCCACCCCCACCAACAAAAAATGACATATTTCTGAACGATGCTACACTGAATTAAAAAAGTATCAATGAGTGACACAGACCAACAAAATTAAATCAATATAATTAAAACAGTTGCTCATAATAATGGGTATAAACCCACAATAATAGAAAAACTCCACAACAAAACACAGACAAAAACCACAGATCAAATTCACAGCAGTCACTTCAAGCCAAATCAGTGTGCCACTGAAGCCAAACCTAAATATGCTAGTCTCCCATACATAAGCCCACTTTCATACCAAATAGCAAATTTATTTAAAAAGAAGAAAAATATCACAATCAGCTTTTTCCACAAACAATAAATAACAGCAAAAAGTAATCCATGATGTAAATACCTCCAAGAGTCCCTACTGTAAATCAGGAATATACAAATTCTACATCAGACAGAGAGGCAGAAGTTTTGAAATTAGATACGAAGAACATATTGATGCTTTAAGACTTGGTAACTTGAACAAATCAACATTTGCAACCCATATTGCTGAAGAAAACCATTCAGTGGGAAACATCGAGGACAACTTAAAAATTTTCCATCTAGCAGAAAAAGGAGCCACTATGAATATATTAGAAGAATTAGAAATACATACACACAAAAACAGCACCCCAGACTATATCCTTAATGAACAAACAGAGTTAGTTAATACCCATTTCCTGAAAAATTTCCAAAAATTACTTTGCAGCCTCAAAAGCAAATAATATTAGTACACCAATCTGCAAATCAAGTAGCAAATTTATATGTTACTATAATTCTCATGATGCTAAATGTAATTAAATAATATGCTACTTTACCTGTACAGTTCTATAAAAAAACTTTATAATTAATTTAAAAATGTCATCTCAAAAATTCAATGTCTCTGTACTAGTATGAAAGGCATGACAGTTGCGTAAATGAATATATGATACTTTCCAAACATCGTCAAATGTTACTATATATCATAGCATCTATGATACTCATATGTTTGTAAGCTCTTTGTATGTATCAAAACATGTGGTGCGTGGTATAAATCTTCTCAGTGACAAATCTGAAGTGTTTAGTGAGAACAATTTACGTGTGCAACAAGAAGAATGCAGTGGGAATGCATTTACTTCTTTTGGACGAATGTTGTGGAAACAGACACTCCAAACCGACGTTTCACGTTAAGTCACATGCAACGAAAATCTGTAACGCAACCATCTGTGTGTAGCATGTTTATAATTATGTATTATTTATATTTTAGGAAAATTAATTTGTAAAAAACACACAACATGTCATAAAGAAAGCGTGTAAACCGTCTGAGGATGAATCACAACGATTCGAAACCGGTAACCGTGCCATTTGAATAAGGAAACTGAAAGTATATTTGTGTCTAGCTGCTGTTCTAACATCATCAAAATTTGACTTTTTAACTATAATAACTCTAACGTAGTTCGATAGTACGTTTCCTAGAACTCTTTGTGCATAGCCTTTGTATCAACTCGAGCATTAGTAAATCCAATAAAGTCTGTCTTCACCATGATATGTGAGTGAGGTAACATCAGCAGATGACTGTGGAGCAATGTCGACGTGGTTTCGATATTTACCCATGCTCTAAATTTCATAAAAATGTTGTTTTCACTTGAATAAGATCTCATATCTAGTTTCAGGTGGCGAGGATAAGGAAAAGAAAATGATAGAGGGATGAATGGACTGAAGAAACCCTAAAACAGACTAAGTGTAGTGAAGCGAGGGAGATAAGTGAACAGGGGTTCAAAGGAGATGAAGATACAAAAAATAACCCTTTGTGATCGATCAAAATCTAATTCGGAAAACATACCTTCATTGGGGAGAAGATCTTTTGCTCCCAAACAAGAACAAGAATTTGTCAACCATGTCACTGCACTAGCACAATTATTCCACCCATTTCCATGTTTGAGCTACGGTGAATTGTATATGATCTCGCTGAAGAACTAGGCCTTAAGCACAGTTTCAATATATACCAAAACAGCTGCGTTCTGGTTTTAAAAAGAGAAATCCTAAAATAATCTTAACTATCCATCAGCAACAAGTATCAACTAGGTTCTAGTTTTTAATAAGGTTGAAGCTGATTTATCTTTTCCTGTATCGGACACCATTTTCGGAAAACATGCCTTGTTCGTATTGTGATAATAAACTACAGCTTACTTTCTTAGAAAATGAAATTTATTCTGCATATATTTCATATTGTTAGTGTTACCCTGTAAAGGTCTCGATATTACCCAGGTACTCAGGGCAAACGCGACATGTTACAGACTTAGCAAAATGTTTATCTAGCTCTCACGCTATTCGACATTTTTCGATTTTTCTGATACAGTTATGCGTCCAACACTCCTTGGTAACACTGGACGCCATGAATTTTTCCACGGAAGGGGCAGATTGCAAAATAAAACAAAAACTCTCTTAAGGCGTCGATAATCCCCTACACGGAAAGACGAATTGGTTATTTGGCTGCAGTGACAGCACCATGGGTTTAACCCAGAGATGCCAGGAGGGGGATGGCAACAGTAGCTTACAGTCCGTTATGGTCACAAGTGGAGTGCTGTTTCACGCTACACATTGATTACTCTTCCTCAGCCGTGACAGTTGATTCGTCATCTACTGTTTCAGTTGCGGAAGTAATGCCGACTCTGGGCTATGCTATTTTACTATATTTTCAGTTCCTTCGCCCTTCAAAATACCTATCCTACAGTACTCATCAAGAACATTTTTGGCGTGGTACCTAGTCTTCCAAGTCTTCTAATGTCACAACAGCAAAAGGATCTGTTATTTTTGAAACCCCGTAACTCATGTAAAGCAAACTTGTGAAAAATGAGGAAAAAATTATTCCTCAATAACCTAGATATCATTTGTAAACTGTTTCGCTTCTGAGAATCAATACTTACGAAAAGATATGATGGAAGTATGACGCAAAATTTAACTACTTAGCAATTTTCCCAAAAGAAAAGTGTGAAACTCAATCACTTACGGGATTTAAGAAGTAAGTGAATAATATTTTATTGTTGTCTTAAAGAGAAAACAATATTCATACTAGTATGATTTACTGATGTGTGTATCGACTTTATTTGAGTATAAAAAGCAATTAACATTTACAGGAAGCATAAATTCCGCCCAGTTTTCAGAAGAAAAATATCTTAATACATAATGAAACATAGGACTTGCTTCTTGTATGAAAATAAAAGATCCCAATCAGCTCGTTGCTAATGGTACTGCTGCTACATAATGTACCGCAAAAATGTTTAATTTCCTCCTCATTGGACTATCTTTCTAAAACAATTTTCTTTATATCAATCGGAAGATTACTGGAATATACTCTTTTTCTGGCGTAGTAATGGTACTGGGGTCACAGTTTAGAAGTCTGAATGTGTGACGTACAAGACCATTTCTCCATTCGCTCACCATGCTAAAACAATCTCACAAGTAAGGAAAATAATTGAACTGTGATAGTATCCCACCTCGTGGGATTCAACGAATAAGGCAGTTTTTTTAAAATACGGAAAGCCGCCAGGTTTTATAAGCAACAATATCGTTATCTTCTACAACTCTGACTGCGACTCTGTTTTTCGTGGATGCATTGGTAACCAGTGACACATACTCCATCAGCGAGCACGCCCTATCGCATTTCTTGTCAACTCTTATTAAGAACAAATCATTTCGTCATAGGTTGCACTTGTTATGAAACGGATGATCTTTCAGCAATTCAAACATCAGGAGATAGACTGGAAGAAGTTAAGAGTTATTTATAATTAAATCATGTATCATTATTAAGTAACATTTTATTATTTTACACTCGTATACATGTGTATTTCTAAATCCTTTTTTTTCACTCTAACATCCTTATAATATGAGGAAGATATGCTTAAACAAGTTAAACAATCAGTGAAGCTTCAATAACAAATGCAAAACCGTTTGCTTCCTAAGATTAATGAAACTCGCGTTACCAGTACCAACAATTACTCTATGTGGAAAGGTATGTGGTTTACTGAAAAGTTCCTTGAATATAAAATCATCGAAACTGAAGTGCAAGTCGCTGAGGTACAGTTACGTCAAGCCACCAAGCTAGACGACAAGGAATTTATTTATTAACAGCAGAAACATCAGACCTCATATTTTGGATTAAACAGCGAAAAGCTTTATATATTAGTACAGAAATCTTATTTTTTACAAGACTACAAACCAGTTCTATAGGTTTTAGATATAGTGGCACTAAGATGAAAACCATTCAGTTGCAAGATGTTCTCGGGGAAATAGAGGAAAAGGTTGCTGCTCCTTAATGAATGCTAGAAGTTGGACTTTTCTTCTTCCTCCTCGTTTTTATTTTTTTTATTTTGTTCCCTTTTTCCTGTGCACAGCAGGAAAACTATGTACTCACAGTTTTCCTGTTGTAGTCATAGCGCAGAAGTGAACATGAAACGAAATTCTGCAATGACAACAAAGAAAAGTTGCCTGGCAGTGTTGTTCGATAACACTTTTCACATATTGTTACAGTGCAGTGTATATGAATCTACAGGTCGTCGAAATAAACTAATGGTCTCTTTAATACTGGTCCTTCACTTTCTCGCAAAATGTCTAATGTAGTTCTTCTTTTCGTAAATACATTCCCTCGTCTGCACATAAAGACTGGTGCATAATGACACCTTTCAAAATGAAATCCCATAGATGGAACGTATATCTCATGCTTTCTTTGTTGTCATGAAAGTCCAATTTTTTATCTGTATAACCTATGAAATATTTATCATGCTTATAGGCGGGAATATGAATCCTTCTCCTCGTTCCATAATTTCCACATCATTGATTTTCCAACTATTGTTTGCCATTATTTGCCTGTGCCTAATGACGCCTTCGGTGTCGGTATTATTGCACCTTTCCCAATTTCGTCCTGTAAAATGAATAACGTAAATAGTTAGTAGACACAGCTTCCTGAAGAGTTATTTTATACATTTTTATTAGGTCGCTTTCTTGGGTAGAATGAAATTTTCACTCTACAGCGGAGTGTGCGCTGATATGAAACTTCCTGGCAGATTAAAACTGTGTGCCGGACCGAGACTCGAACTCGGGACCTTTGCCTTTCGCGGGCAAGTGCTCTACTAACTGAGGTACCCAAACACGACTCACGCCCCGTCCTCACAGCCTTACTTCTGCCAGTACCTCGTCTCCTACCTTCCAAACTTTACAGGAGCTCTCCTGCTTCCTTGGCTGTCTGTCTGTTCAGTACACATTTTAAATATCATTTTAAAATGTCTTGTGGATGAGCTAGGGACTTGAAATTTTGTACATAGTTCAGACAGTGCAAAATTACCTCTATTTCTTGTCGATATGTCTCGTAAACGTGAGCGTGGGGGTGAAAAAGTTTGGTAACATCTGCCCTTTCAGCTGCACTAATGGACCAGTGTGTTATGCGGGTAGTATCGGAAGGCGTTCCAGGCGGTATGCGACCTGATGGGCGCGGATGCGTAGAGAGAGGCGGAAGAGGAGATGGATATACCTGCTTGTTTGTCTGCCTGTAGTTTATTTTAAACTTATTTCCAATGATACAGTGACTTGAAACAGAGCATATAACTGCATGACAACGCAATATAAGCTGTGTGGTGGAGGGTTCTTTGCTTCTTACTGTCATTTTCCACTGAATTAGAGAGCTAAAACTTTCGACTTAGTTCAGAAATCGATGGCAATGCAGTATTAACCCTTTCAGTAACATTATTGTAATCTAGTTAGTTACTTTGTGTTTTTAAATACTGAAAGACTTTCATTGTTTTTAATGAAATCCACTTCCATATTCCATACAGGTTTTAAAATTTTCAGTTCACCACGCGAAAATTTGAGTCTGAATACCAGATGCAACTTTCCCCAGTGAATGTCGCATTCAGTATTTCGAGGTTCAAGGCCTTACTTACACATCAGTATCTCTTTAAAAAGTATGTTGAGAGTAAAATTCAGCAAAAATTAACAGCGTTAGCATTTTTCAATTTTTTTTCTGGTTATGAAGTCAGTAGATAAAGTTATTGGAAATACACTGACATGGCGTAAAGTGTCCCAAAAGGTAATTTCAGGTTCTGGACCCTATTCTAGACCCTACGTACAGATGAATACCGCTTAAAGAAGAATGTTCCTAATACTGTTCATCAAACATTAAGGAATATGGCTTTTTTTACCGGTGGGGATAAAGTATCCCATTCCTCCCCTGGTACTTCTTGTTATGGAAAATTCCTTGGTACTGCTAGCGTTAACTAGCTTGTTTGATGTGGGGCTAACGTTTCTTCGTCTACCACTGTCATTTCCTCGCTCATTTTCTCCACTCACGAATGATTTGCAGGTAAGCCGCATTTTGAGCTTTAATCTCTCTAATTTGTATCGACACGGTCTTCCCCTGAGACATACGTAGGAAGAGAAACATAATAGTTCAGTCAGTTGAAGGGAAACTGAAATAAATCTGGACGTTACCAAATCTCTCAGTTGTAATCTTACCAAAATGTTTGAAATCGATTGAAGGAATATCACTCACATACACACAAACAAATCATTATTTAACTAAAAAAGAATTCGTAATATGCCACGTTCTTAAATTGGACTGACAAGTGTAAAATAATTTCTCCAAAGCCCTGTACAGATAGTTCTGTAAATTAGCGACTCAGAACTTTCAGTAGCTGTAAATATAATTCTTAGATTTAAAACGAAAAACATGTGGTACATTTAATACATAACTGATGAATGAGTGGTTCACCTTCTTGCTATTACACTATTTGCTAATTGATGCATGAACAGTTCTCCTCATAACTATATTACGTACGATGTGGCAGGTTGCCAGGCCAGTGTGGCCGAGCGGTTCTAGGCGCTTCAGTCTGGAACCACGCCACCGCTACGGTCGCAGGTTCGAATCCTGCCTCGGACATGGATGTGTGTGATCTCCTTAGGTTAGTCAGGTTTAAGTAGTTCTATGTTCTAGGGGACTGATGACCTCAGATATTAAGTCCCATAGTGCTCAGAGCCATTTGAACCATTTTTTGTGGCAGGTTAAAAATGCATTGCTAATTAATTATTTCACGATAATCGTTCATGCTCACGCTGAAACGTAACTACGCTTGCTATTTTCAATTGAAACGTGGACGGTGACTGTTTCCAGTCGCGTGACCATGTTAGTTCCCACTACCAGCAGTTTAGCAGGTGGCCTTGCCGAGTAATGAATTGTAATATTTTATTTATTTCTACAGTTATTTTGTTCCTTGCTCCAGTAATAGTAAGTTGTTTCGTCGCTGTCGTATTGTGACTTCAGAAGTGTGCAGCAGTTGCACAGGACGTCAGTAGGCGCCAACAAGCCTACTGACCAGGCAGGAATTCTCCAACATGTCTGCAGCTCATACGATATTTAGGCCCGAACAAACATGCTACTCAAGTTGAGAAACCTCAGAAAAGTTTCTCGAAAGTATATGAGAGCTAGAGTGCGGCATCCATGATATGAATTTCAAAAAATGGTAAGTCACCATATAAGCTGAAGACTGAGAATCCTGTATGTTTACAATTTAGTCATCTAGTTCGCTGGCATCATCGATTTCTGAACTCACGATAGCCATTCACATAAAATCCGCCTGACAGGAAACAAAATAAATCTCTGCTCGCCAGCTGTTTATTTTTTTGGTCTCAGTCGAAGTATACACCGAGCCTCCTTAACAATTATTAAGGCACTAAACGCAGGCTACAATGGTTGAACGTGATCGACTTACTAGAGCATAAAAGTACAGAGATTTGTTGAAACATGGTGCTACATTAGTAATGAGATCAGTGGAGCGCCTTATATCCATTTTTACATAGGTTGATATTTGAATAGCGTGAGACCATTTATTAATTTACAAATTAATGTTTGCCTGCGATAGATCGGAAACTGAAGTTTTGTAAGTGGTGTAATTACAGATACTACAGTGAAACAGATACTAAAGTGGAGACTGAGGCACCTTATTTCTCAAGATTATTGCTCCTTATTGTAGCGTTTACAAGATACACTCCTGAAAATGGAAAAAAGAACACATTGACACCGGTGTGTCAGACCCACCATACTTGCTCCGGGCACTGCGAGAGGGCTGTACAAGCAATGATCACACGCACCGCACAGCGGACACACCAGGAACCGCGGTGTTGGCCGTCGAATGGCGCTAGCTGCGCAGCATTTGTGCACCGCCGCCGTCAGTGTCAGCCAGTTTGCCGTGGCATACGGAGCTCCATCGCAGTCTTTAACACTGGTAGCATGCCGCGACAGCGTGGACGTGAACCGTATGTGCAGTTGACGGACTTTGAGCGAGGGCGTATAGTGGGCATGCGGGAGGCCGGGTGGACGTACCGCCGAATTGCTCAACACGTGGGGCGTGAGGTCTCCACAGTACATCGATGTTGTCGCCAGTGGTCGGCGGAAGGTGCACGTGCCCGTGGACCTGGGACCGGACCGCAGCGACGCACGGATGCACGCCAAGACCGTAGGATCCTACGCAGTACCGTAGGGGACCGCACCGCCACTTCCCAGCAAATTAGGGACACTGTTGCTCCTGGGGTATCGGCGAGGACCATTCGCAACCGTCTCCATGAAGCTGGGCTACGGTCCCGCACACCGTTAGGCCGTCTTCCGCTCACGCCCCAACATCGTGCAGCCCGCCTCCAGTGGTGTCGCGACAGGCGTGAATAGAGGGACGAATGGAGACGTGTCGTCTTCAGCGATGAGAGTTGCTTCTGCCTTGGTGCCAATGACGGTCGTATGCGTGTTTGGCGCCGTGCAGGTGAGGGCCACAATCAGGACTGCATACGATCGAGGCACACAGGGCCAACACCCGGCATTATGGTGTGGGGAGCGATCTCCTACACTGGCCGTACACCACTGGTGATCGTCGAGGGGACACTGAATAGTGCACGGTACATCCAAACCGTCATCGAACCCATCGTTCTACCATTCCTAGACCGGCAATGGAACTTGCTGTTCCAACAGGACAATGCACGTCCGCATGTATCCCGTGCCACCCAACGTGCTCTAGAAGGTGTAAGTCAACTACCCTGGCCAGCAAGATCTCCGGATCTGTCCCCCATTGAGCATGTTTGGGACTGGATGAAGCGTCGTCTCACGCGGTCTGCACGTCCAGCACGAACGCTTGTCCAACTGAGGCGCCAGGTAGAAATGGCATGGAAAGCCGTTCCACAGGACTACATCCAGCATCTCAACGATCGTCTCCATGTTAGAATAGCAGCCTGCATTGCTGCGAAAGGTGGATATACACTGTACTAGTGCCGACATTGTGCATGCTCTGTTGCCTGTGTCTATGTGCCTGTGGTTCTGTCAGTGTGATCATGTAATGTATCTGACCCCAGGAATGTGTCAATAAAGTTTCCCCTTCCTGGGACAATGAATTCACGGTGTTCTTATTTCAATTTCCAGGAGTGTAGAATGATGTGATTGAGAGCACCAATATGGATTGAAGAGTTTTTAGCAAACAGAACACAGCATGTTGTTATCAATGGAGAGACGTCTACAGACGTTAAAGTAACCTCTGGCGTGCCACAGGGGAGTGTTATGGGACAATTGCTTTTCACAATATATATAAATGACTTAGTAGATAGTGATGTAGTCCATCAACAAAGGAGGTGGCTTAAAAAACACTCGTTCGACCTATACTTGAGTATTGCTCATCAGTGTGGGATCCGTACCAGGTCTGGTTGACGGAAGAGATAGAGAAGATCCAAAGAAGAGCGGCGCGTTTCATTACCGGGTTATTTGGTAACCGTGATAGCGTTACGGAGATGTTTAATAAACTCAAGTGGCAGACTCTGCAAGAGAGGCGCTCTGCATCGCGGTGTAACTTGTTCGCCAGGTTCCGAGAGGGTGCGTTTCTGGATGAGGTATCGAATATATTGCTTCCCCCTACTTATACCTCCCGAGGAGATCACGAATGTAAAATTAGAGAGATTAGAGCGCGCACGGAGGCTTTCAGACAGTCGTTCTTCCCGCGAACCATACGCGACTGGAACAGGAAAGGGAGGTAATGACAGTGGCACGTAAAGTGCCCTCCGCCACACACCGTTGGGTGGCTTGCGGAGTATCAATGTAGATATAGATGTAGATGGAAATTTTCCTTAGAACAATATGGATCATCTCTAACTTTTATCCTGTGGAGGTAGCTTGGATAACATGCATGTCTTATGCATAGCCTAATGACGGATAAAATATTCCGTTTGCAGAGATTTAAAAAAATTGTTTTTTGCGATAACAGGTTGAATTTGAGGATAAAATCATCCTCTATTAGTTTCTCTTGTGAACCATTTCTGTTGAGAACTTCTGTTGATTAAAGAACTAAGATCACTGTAAGCGAGAGCCATGCCCTAAAAACGGTCGTTTGTAATTCATTGCTACTCTAAAGCATCCACTGTTTCGCGTTATTGGGTCCCAGCACGAAACTTAATCCATCACAACCGGTTTCACCAAATTGTAATACACATCCTCAGGCGAAAAAACCTACTAACACGTACAAAATCGATTAGCAGCAAATTAATAATACCAAAAATGTGGGTATGTAAACCAGATGAAGAGAGCGCGAAATACTCATAATTAATTTAACGTTAGGCCACTGAAATAGTACAGTATCGCAACGTTTGTTTTTAGCATTGCCTGTTAAAATTGATTTTGAGCAATCCAGAAAAAGAACACTAACAATTATTTTTTGTAGGCCATGTAACTGAACTCTGCAAATCGCGATAACGGACATAGAAAAAAAGAACATAGCATAAGAAATCTGAAGAAGAATTAGGAAATTACCTTACGCTAAACTAAAGGCTCACTAGTGCCGCAAAACCGATTAAAACAGGGAATAGCCCCATGTAGCGAACCTGGCTATGCCTGCAGCAGGAAAGCCGAACCACCACATGATGGCGTAGACACGGCGAAGTGTTGGAGAAAACTGACCTAGGGCAATACGTCACGAGAGGGAAAGTGAGATATAATGTGATATGTCGATTGAGATCGCGAAAGCGGCTAGTAAGTGAGACAGGTACATTTTTCAAGGCGAAGATTTGGAGCCCTTACCTAAACAGGAATGTATAAATAAAGGAGACACGGCGTAAGTACTACAGCAACAAAACAGTTGTGAATAAAATGATGAAATTATGGCAGTACCGTATTAATTGCTATGATAAAGTTATTTAAAAATTATTTTGATGGAACACCAATAAGGTCAAAATTACAAAATGACCCTAAAATAATGTCTGTTAAAATCATAAAAAACTGCACATTATTACAAGTTATTATAAACCTCAACCGGGATTATACGTGAAAG
The DNA here is from genome assembly GCF_021461385.2 of Schistocerca piceifrons. Taxonomy (NCBI): domain Eukaryota; kingdom Metazoa; phylum Arthropoda; class Insecta; order Orthoptera; family Acrididae; genus Schistocerca; species Schistocerca piceifrons. Next base: position 974,763,720 of record NC_060139.1, on the reverse strand, counting down.
ATACCGTAAGGGTTAAATAATTGCTACATTAGAGCTGTTTTAAGTATTACAACATCTGAATATTATCCTTGTTGCTGTTGCATAAATCTTTGAGTTTGTTGTTGGGTCACGAATAGTGTGTCCAGTATAAGGTAAATGGGTGGCAAGAGCGGATTTAGAACGCTTGAGGCTCAAATATTTCTTAAATAAAATACGAGAATAGTATCCCATTAGTCCAATGTAACCCTCTAAAAGAATTATTACAAGAAATGCTGTAAATACCTGCTGAATGTAGGAATTGGCTTGCTCAGTACGACGGAAACGGTGGCCAGTATCTCTTGGAATACGAAACGCAGAGGAAGTGGCTTTTTCTCTTACCTGTTCCACTATTTTTTCAGAGATCCTCCCATATTAGGGTATCCTGTGGATGTTTGGTTTTTCGTTAGACTGATTTATTAGTGAAAGAGTTGTCTTCCGTTGACTCGGGGAAAGTAGAAGGTAAATTATCTTTTTTATTGCATTACTAACATTAATAACAAAATCGCAGCTAAAGCCGTTAGAGTAAGCAATGTGCTTAACCGTATTCAATTCGCGGTTAAAGGTTTCATCTGAAAGAGGAACAGTATGTAGTCTAATAAAGGAGCGGTCTAGAAGCAGCTCCTTTATAATTGATGACGTGACTGCATGTCTGATGCATGTCGTGGATGGGTTTTGGTGTAACTCATATCTGCATTCAATGTAGCAGCAACGCACATTGTTGTAAACGAACATCTCCCCTGACATGTCTGCACACTGCGCCGCCAGTAATTCATAAGGCAAGCTGTGAAGGGTACAGAAAACATTGTGAAACACCTTGTAGTTGCTTCTTGTGACGTGGTGGGGTAGACAGAGTGCAGAATGACCTTCGACTTTCAGTTTGCAGACCTATGAAGGAGGCAGTGCACGAACAGAATGTGGAGTCCTATTAGCACTCGCACTTTTACCTCCTCCACACTGTTGCCCCCCGGAACACTATTTATCCATTAATGTGGCTCTACGGCAGTGATATGTGGTAACAAATTTAATATTTATTGTTAATCACGTTCATTTAAAGGTAAACATTAATTTTGTACCATTAAAACAGTTTCCCATCCTCTGTAGCGATGAAACTGTTAGTGCTTGATAAAAAATGAATAGACCTTTCTTGTAGGAAATCTAATGTAGTTTAATTTTGTACTGGGAAACAATCTGGGTAGTAGCAGGGGTTTTCGAGTTGTCCGAGAAAAAAATAAAAAATAACCATTAAATGCCTACCCACCCGAACGCTTACATTCCACCGGTCACGATTTTTAGTATGTTGTTAATGTAACTCCTTCTTATAAGCGTGAAAAAGTTAGCGATTTTGCTCCCTAATTATCCTATAGACGAAAAGTTCATTAGAGACAAAAGCATGGAAATCTTAAATTTAAATGATGGTACAGGAAATTAAACCATTGCTGTCCTGAATGCGAGTACAATGACCGTGAGTCATAGCAAGCAGATATATCAGTAAGGTAAAACACAGTTCTTTGTTATATTATATTTTGAACGTTGTTACACCCATGTGTGTTTTATCAAGGCTTAGAAAAATTTTCGATTTCTTTTAGAAAAAACTTGCCACCTTTATCGCTAGTGATTTTCTGAGCTTTTCTACGAGAACAAGCGGCAAATTCTCGTGCCAACTATTATGATTTAACTAGTTATCGTAGTTACTACTGTTTTCACGGCTTTTTCTTACTAATTGGAAACAATCAACTGTTGTGAAAAACCACTGTACTAACGAAGGGACTACACCGCAAGGGGATATTCGTAATTTTAGTATTTATGGTATATGAAGCTAAGAACTCTCCCAAGGTAATTCGATGTAACTCTCAAAAATACTCGATGAAATCGACTTTTCAGTCTTCCGACCGTTTTTAATATGCTAAAGTACGATGGTGTTCTTTCGACGTGCTGAATGGCTATCTGGTAGAGTGCTCTTCCCAAGGGGATGAATCCTGGCGGAATCAAATTTTTTAGCAAATGAGCATTTCTACGAGCATTTACCCGAAGCGTTAAACACAGAAAGATAGAAAAAAGTAATTTGTAATTTTTAACCGGTACCCATGCGATAACATATAATATGTTCCACAACGTCGCACATTAAAACTGTGTTTTTATGGGGCTCATACCTCGGGTTCTGTAGGTGACAGAAAGGTGGGGTCAAATGTTTTGGATAGCCCTTTCGTTAGGGACCATTTTTATAGACAACAGAAGGATCGTCTTACTGTAACGATCCCACAGTACAGAGTCGAAGATTGAATATCACACGCTTCCCCCAGGGTAGGAAAGTGGAGCAAAGTGGATGATTCTTTTTGAATTAGATGTGGTCTACTGTGTGCGCTACAGAACTTACGGAATTAGAATTTGCTTCACGGCATGTCCCTGACAGAATCGACAAACGTGGTTTTTGGCTACCAAAACCGAACCGCGAATTACAGGAGGGTTATGCACAGAAAATTCCGGTAATTTTTAAGATATATTCATAATATACCGATCTCGAACAGCCTTGAAAGTTTCCTTGATATCTTCATCCGTTCCCAAAATTCAAAGATTCAAAATTATCCTACTTGTACACGTAAGATAAGCATGCAATATCTGTAGTGAAGCGAAAACGTAGTTTATAAAGTGACGTATCACGAAGAAATGTGTTGCGAAATATCTCCACTATCATAGGAAGGCTTCTGGCAACCCCATGGTGTTGTAGTACTGAAGCACATGCAAAATTTTTATTCATATAAAATCAGGTGTGAGGACTAACATTCTATAGTTTTGCGTCAATTGAATTTCAAAGAAGTTCTTTTCATATAAGTGATGACACTCTCCGCTGCAGAAAGGAAGAGAAGGTAGCCAGAGGAAAAATGCTCGTATCGGAGCTCAAAAAAGGCGAATACGCTTCTGTTTATTAAAAGACGCTGCCTGAAAAGTGGAGTACCAGCTGTCTCATTCTACCATCCTCAGAACGTTTGAAATTTTTCTTAACAATTTTGGCACGCAAACACATATGCTCCTTTTTTTATACTGACAGAGAACGAGACAGTGGCCTTGGTAAAGAGACGGAAAAGTAACAAATAATGGGAATTGTTAGTGGTTTTGGTATAGAAAGAGCTTAAAGGCAATGGCAGTGCGAGATAAAGAGAGGGACATAATGGTAATGGAACATACTTGACAGTGACAGAACAGTGCTAGGAAAAGAGTGACGGACACAATGTCGGTGGGAGAGGAATAAAACAAAGTGATAATGAGAGACAGAATCTATTACAATGACCTTGAGGAAGAGAGAGTGACAGCGAGAAGAGGCAGCAGCAGTGGGAAGGAATGAATGAGGCAGTTGCAGTGATAGCAAGAGGGAGACAGTGACGGTTACTATTAGTAGGACAGAGCGAGGGAGACTCGCTGTGAGACAGGGGATAGTGACAGCCACAAAGAGATGACGATAATGAGTTGAGCTGAGTAACTGAGTGAGAATGGACAAGTGGGAGTGAATATGATTATTATTTTTGTTATTTATCGTACGGCAACAACAGCAAACATTGACAAGTACATAAAGTTTAATTTTAAATGTATATCTAGTTAAGTATTTACATATGCTTTAGTTTTACTTTTTGTTACAAATTGTATACATATTTTTAAATCGTGAAAATTGCTAACTTAATATTACTGACTACTTTGATTGATATAATTGCAAATTTAAAAAAGTCAGATACATTTAATCAAAGTTCAATATCTAATGATTGACGCCAACTAACAGCAGAGGGAGTAGCATTAATAAACTCACTGTATGGTCCTAGATACTTCCTCAGAGGACAGTCTCTAACAATATGTTGAACAGTTTGTTCTTGGGCCCCACTATCAAAAGCTGGAGAATCTCGGATTCCCCACTTGTGGTTCATAGCATTGCACCTGGCGTGGCCAGTTCTTATTCTGTTCAGCCTTGTCCACTTCCTTCTCTGCAGATGAAATCCTTGTAAGCTGGCAGTTGGGTCTTGGATATCTCGATGTGCTATTGTTGCAGCGTTCCACCTCTTGTGCCATTCTTCTTTAATGTCGGACTTCTTATCATTCCTTCCATTATGCCACAGTCGATTGCGAGATTTTAAGCGGTCTGGCGGAGGGTTGTTTAAGACTGTATGAACTGGGAGGTCTTGTGGGTAGTCGGGGTGGTGTAGTTTCCTTCATTCTCGATCGATTGCTTCTTGGCGTCGTAATCCAGGTGGTGGGATGTTGCTGATGATGTGCAGCCAAGGGATCAGTGTGGATTTTAATGTGCCCGTAATAATCCTCATCGACTCGTTCAGGTGTACGTCCGCCTTCCTCGTGTGGGCACTATGTTTCCACACTGGAGTCCAGTATTCGCCAACTGGGTACACCAGCGGTTAAGTACTGTAGTACGCAGAGTCGAAGCGTCGGCACCCCATGCTGTACCAGCTAGTTTCTTTACGATGTTGTTTCGGGTCTTTCGTTTTTGACTTGTTTTTTTTCCAAATGTTTCTTATACGTCAGAGACCGATCTAGTGTGACACCAAGGTATTTAGGTTAGAAATTATGTCTAACCTTTTGTTGGCAGAAGCTGACTTTCAATTGTTGGTTTGCAATTCTGTTAGTCTTTGCTTCATTTGGAGTGAATAGGTATGATCGACTTACAGCGATGGACTATTGAATGTCAGAGAGTTACAAATAGGGGCACATGTGGGAGTGAGAGGTGAGTTGCATATTAAAAAGAGTGCGAAGGTCTTCGTACTCTAAAGTTTTTGGAACATTTTATCCGTGCTGAAGGAGGTAGAATGAGGCAACTGGTGCAACCGGACCCTGATTTTCAGGCAAGGGTTATTAGTTGACAAGAGCATATTCTCCTTTTACTGTCCTCCGACAAGAGGACAGTCTCAATTAAAGATCTTTTCTAAGACAATTGGTAACTAACCATTTTGTTTACAAGGAAAAATTGATTTTTTGTATTTCAATAGGTAATTCGAAGTAAGAAACGGCGTATTCTTCATAAAAGCACCATTAGCTGTGTTGATTTTCATATATATTTGATGTATTGTATATTCACATGTCGTACGTATTCGAATCGAATGAAGAAACGAAAAAATAACGAATCAATCTTCCGATTACCAGTCCCATGCACTCTATGATTTTATGCTGCAGGAAATGCTCGTAGAACATGCACTGATGTTTAACGATTTAGAATCTACGTGGAATCAAACCCAGGCTCCCGACAAGACTAGCGAACTTTTTACAGCAGATCAACACTGCTCGCTGACAAATACGCTCATTCAAAGTCGATTTTGTGGAGAAGTTTTAAGAGTTGCACTGAACTACTTTGGGAGAGGTATATTCTGACTTCTGAACTTCACGTACCATAAATACAAAAAATTACAAAAATTAAACTGCTGTGAGGCTTCTTTGTAAGTGTAATCGACTTTGGTGGGCTGTTGATTTCTGTTAAATGCAGTATCTAGAGCCTGGAACAATTTGATTACTAACAAGAGTGATTATGTGACAATATAACGAGAACATGTGGTGCCTCCAGGGTCGCTGTTTAAAACCGCCGACAGCGCATCTCTTTTCGGTGCGGCAGCCACGCGCAATCGTGCCACGTTAACTGTTGATAGCTATCGCTTGCAGTCGGCTAATGAAACGGACCGTTCAAATATTGAAGCCGACCCGTCAGCTAATGACAACGGCTCTACAATTTAGCTGCGCCCGTACAGTTGGCCTGACACTAATTCCGCGTAATTACGTTCGTAATCAGCTGCTGCCTGGTTCAGTCCCTGGATGAATTACGCGTGCATGCATGCATACGGTTCGTCCGAGTGGCTATTTCGGTCTCCGTTCATAGCTGTATAGGTGCACAATGATATTTTTTATATAATTTCTCTGTCATATGGAAGACTCGAAAAATTTTTTTCTTTTGTAAATTCCCGTGATCAGAGGAGGTTGGGCTTCATTCTCCGATCAATAAGTACAAAACTGTTACATCAATACAGCAGTTCTGTGTGTATACGCATTACTGAAAATGTCAATCTTGGTACTCGGTGGCGCATTGTCACCATGGTACTGAGAAGAGGTTTCTGAGGGCGATTAACTGTAATTTTACCTTACCAGAAACAAATTACTGTAACTGTAATTTTTCTCGTCGTTTGCTATAAATTCCATACTGTTAAATGCAAATAAGAGCAGTGTATTTAATTTATTATCTGCAGTAAACTTTATTTCAGTGAGTCTAAACGTGCCTTCACAGACTTCATTGTTTTCACTTTTATTACAGTCCTACGTACAATTTTTGTCGTCGAAGAGACTAGTTTAGTAAGTAATTCCCAAAATTTTCTTAGCATCAGTGCATGTATTAACTTAGGTTTTCTTTCGTCTGTCGGTCTTTGCAGTTTCCAAGAAAAATGGGTTCTCGCACTCCTGAACTACCATGCTGCAAGGAGCTGTGCGCTATATCAGGGTGAGGAAGGTAAGATCAAAGGGAAAAGATAAAAGGAAGAAAGAAGACAGGAAAAAGAGGGAAAGGAAGGAAAGGAGATTAGGGTTTAAGTTCTCGTTGACGATGAGCTCCCTATAGATGCAGCACTCGTTTTAGTTGGAGAAGGAAGCGGAAGATGTTCGTCAGGTCCTCTTCGAATTACGCGCCCCGGAATTGGCCTTAAATGATGTAGGGAAACTACGGAAATTGTAAATCTGGATTGCCGGGCTATCTCCAATCAAAGAACTGGAGAGACTGAATAATAGCCAAAATTAACAATTTTCTGTATTGAAAGAAGAGTCCAGTAAACCAGTGCGGTGACGAAGATATAGAATGTACCAGGAGAAATGGTGTAGTCAACCTTTTTTTACTACCGCCCGCTTCTGTGCCTCTATTAGTAGTAACACTAGCTCCATAGTTATGGTGATTTATAACGTAGAAAAGTAAATTTATACATCAGAGTTGGAGCAAGTTAAAGCATATAATAATAATTACTTAGGAAATACTTTGTCAAAACTTAATCAAAACCTAAGGAAAATGTTGTTAACAACCAACTGGCTACAGCTCGCAGTGAAAATGGAATACCCATTAATGGGCGTTAGGGACAAGGTTGATTACCTCTTAATTGTCTCCACGCAATGGTATCACAGGAACGATAATTCGAGGCAAAAGAACAGTAGTAAATATGGGCTCTATAATACATTAAGAGCAGTGAGCATTGCTTCATCTCTGATACTACCAAATAAATCTCTCCTATTGTGAGCTCTTTGCTTTTCATAATTTGGGAGGAGGTTTTAAGGATCAAAACAGAAAAATTTTTCGAGAAAAAACTGGCTCTAAAATGCATGCCTTAAGAGCTATGAGCACTTGTGAGATAGAAGAGATGTGTTTCAAGGTAGCGGAGACGAAGAAGTGGTCATAGCTCTTACAGTGCGCACTTAGAGGATATGTTAACTGGTTATTTTTTCTTGTTTCGATCCGGATTACCGAGACCCATGTTTACCGACCTTTTTTGCTTCGAATGATCGGTCTTGTCATATTTGTGAGTATTGACTATTCCTCTGGGAACACCCTGTATAAGAGCAATGATAGATAATTTAAAGCGAGATTTGCAAAGACACCCCGATGCATACTTACAAGATGTGTATGCCAAATTAAAGCAAGCTGCTGTAATACGGGCCATCCGCTGTAACTGAGCGTTCATCGTTTCTAAATATTATGCAGAGGATCTAGGTTCGAATACCAATGCTACCAGGGAATTATCGTTGGTGGGGCTGGAACGGGGTGCACTTCGCTTCGTGACTGCTGTAAAGTTGGCAAGGTGACCGTGGCTGGAATGTCGATGCGCTCTCACAAGCCTTACAGGGTCGCATCCAGTGACGTTAGTGGCACAGAATGACGCGGTGGCGAGTTACACTTGCGTCGTCTTCAATACCTGATTCTGAAGGTGCCGTAACTTAACCAGCAAGGTAGTATAAAAATTTTCAATTCAGTTACTCGTGAAGTCGTACTTGTGAGATATTGTTGTTTGTTGTGGTCTGCAGTTCAGAGACTGGTTTCATGCAGATCTCCATGATACTCTATCCTGTGCAAGCTTCTTCATCTCCCAGTACCTACTGCAAACTACATCCTTCTGAATCTGTTTTGTCTATTCATCGCTTGGTCTCCCTCTGCGATTTTTACCCTCCACGCTGCCCTCCAATACTAAATTGGTGACCCCTTGTTGCCTCAGAACATGTCCTACCAACCGATCCCTTCTTCTAGTCAAGTTGTGCCATAAATTTCTCTTCTCCCCAATTCTACTCAACACCTCCATATTAGTTATGTGATCTACCCATCTAATCTTCAGCATTCTTCTGTAGCACCACATTTCGATAGCTTCTATTCTCTTTTTGTCTAAACTATTTGTCGTCCACGTTTCACTTCCATACATGGCTACACTCTATACAAATACTTGCAGAAACGACTTCCTGACAAATCTATACTCGATGTTAACAAGTTTCTCTTCTTCAGAAACGCTTTCCTTCCCATTGCCAGTCTACATTTTATATCCTCTCTACTTCGACCATCGTGAGTTATTTTACTCCCTAAATAGCAAAACTCATGTACTACTTTAAGCGTCTCATTTACTAACCTAATTCCCGTAGCGTCGCCCGATTTAATTCGACTGCATTCGATTATCTTCGTTTTCCTTTTGTTGATGTTCATCTTATATCCTCCTTTCAAGACACTGTCCATTCCGTTCATCTGCTCTTCCAGGTCCTTTGCTGTCTCTGACAGAATTACAATGTCATCGGAGAACCTCAAAATTTCTATTTCTTCTCCATGGATTTTAATTCCTACTCCGAATTTTTCTTTTGTTTCCTTTACTGCTTGCTCAATATACAGATTGAATAACATCGGGGATAGGCTACAACACTTTCTCACTCCCTTCCCGACCACTGCTTCCCTTTCGTGCCCCTCGACTCTTATAACTGCCATCTGGTTTCTGTGAAAATTGTAAATAGCCTTTCGCTCCCTGTATTTTACCCCTGCCACCGTCAGAATATGAAAGAGAGAATTCCAATCAACATTATCAAACGCTTTCTCTAAGTCTACAAATGCTAGAAATGTAGGCTTGCATTTCCTTAATCTACTTTCTAAGATAACTCGTAGGGTCAGTATCGCCTCGTGTGTTCCAACATTTCTCCGGAATCCAAATTTATCTTCCCCGAGGTCGGCTTCTACCAGTTGTTCTATTCGTCTGTAAAGAATTCGCATTAGTATTTTGCAGCCGTGGCTTATTAAACTGATAGTTCGGTAATTTTCACATCTGTCAGCATTTGCATTCTTTGGGATTGGAATTATTATATTCTTCTTTAAGTCTGATGGTATTTCGCCTGTCTCATACACCTTGCTAACCAGATGGCAGAGTTTTGTCAGGGCTGACTCTCCCAAAGGCTATCAGTAGTTCTAATGGAATGTTGTCTACCCCGGGGACTTGTTTCGACTTAGATCTTTCAGTGCTCTGTCAAACTCTTCACGCAGTATCATATCTCCCATTTCATCTGCTTCTACCTCCTCTTCCATTTCCATAATATTTTCCTCAAGAACATCGCCCTTGTATAGACCCTCTAGGTACTCCTTCCTCCTTTCTGCATTCTCCTCTTTGCTTAGAACTGGGTTTCTATCTGAGCTCTTGATATTCACGCAATTGGTTCTTTTTTCTCCAAAGGTCTCTTTAATTTTCCTGTAGGCAGTATCTATCTTACCCCTAGTGATACATGCTTCTACATCCTTACATTTGTCTTCTAGCCAACCCTGCTTAGCTATTTTGCACTTCCTGTCGATCTCATTTTGTATTTCTTCTTGCCTGCTTCATTTACTGAATTTTTGTATTTTCTCCTTTCATCAATTAAATTCAGTATCTCTGTGAGATATTAGTGAAACATAAATTTTCTCGCAACACAATAAATAAGTACTCACGCGAACAGGTCCTCGTCGTGAAGTAAAAAATGCATCTGACTTTAAGAAAACGTTAACTGGGGAGCATGACGTACCTACAGAATGGAATACCTCCAGCACGTGATGTTTCCCAGTTGGTGCTTCAGTCTAGTGACTGACTTTAGAATCACATGATGGAATGCGCGCTAGAAACAGCCATTAGGAGCTTCTGGCATTTTATAGTGTTTGTTGTTTTTAGACATGAAGTGCAGCGTTTTTTAAATACCGGGTGTTTCAAGATGAATATCAGCGTTATAAGGCTTTATAAAATTTACTTCATTCGCCTTACACTTAGAAATAAGACATCAAATGGAAGAGAAGCTGAAACGAGTTTGTTTGTACAACTATGCGCATGCACTGCTCTCTGTGTCTTCCGCTAGAGAGCGCTAGTAGCAAAGATGGAGACTGATGAACAGAAAGCGTTTTGTGTACTACGGGTTTCAAGGAATGACTATGTTGTTGCAATGCAATGTGCATTCCCTGTTACATTCCATTGTAATCCTCCATGTGATAACATCTATGGGTGGTACCATCAATTTGACTTTCTTCGTAAAGGGAAGACCACTGGACGACCAAGAGTGACAGAAGAACGTTTTGAACCAGTGAAAGGGCCTTTATGCACAACCTCAAGAAATCAGTTCGGAAGTTTAGTCGAGAATTTGCAGCTCCAGTAATGTAAGTGTAGAGACATTTGACGAGGCGATTACAACTACGTCCTTATCGTGTGCAGTTGTTGAAAGCTCAAGAACCTGCAGACTAAGGGTTATGTGCGAAATTTTTCAAACGAGATGTAGACGCGTGACGATGAGTGTTACCTGGACCGTGTAATCTTCAGCCATAAATCATTTCACGTCAGTGGAACATGAGCCCACATAATGTGCGGTTCAGGGGCAGCAGATCCCCAGGAGATGATGCAGTTGCAACGAGACACCCAAAATTGAATGGCTCTGTGCCATATCTTTGCGGAAATTTTATGAACCTTTCTTTTTCTATGAAACAAGTGTAAGTGGTATTTCTTATCTTAATGCTCGAGAACTACGGCTCTTTCCTCAATTAAAGAAGCTGAACCACAGGACATTTTTGGCAGCAAGACAATGCATCGTCTCACTAGCACAACTTAGTACGCGGCTGGTTAAACGACGTTGTACCTCACCGCTGATATAGCGGCAAGGGGGCAACCCGACAGAGATTGGCCTCCACTTTCACTCATCTATGCCACTTTTACCCTTTCGGGCTCATAGTGGGTGATGTGTATGTGCTGCCAGATGAACTACCCCGCTTACAAAACAGGATTTAAGCACCTGTTACAATAATTACTCCACACACACACACACACACACACACACACACACACAAACGCATTCAAAGTCGGGGAAGAGCTTGCGCATCGACTCGATGTTTGGCAAAAGACTCGTACGTAAAGCTGTCTCAGTTGCTCATTCCCTTCTTGTGGTATTTATAATGGTAAGCTGAATGTCATCAACGCTAGAAAGCCCTAAATGCCCGATATTCATTTTGAAAGACACGCTGTTAAGAGTTGTACATGTCTAATATCCGTACAATGCCTAAAAGCTATCTGAAGGATATGGTTAATACATCAATTACGGAGTTTTATGATGTGTAAATTTCGATATATCTTTAAACTTAGTTCCTTAAATTGTGCACACAGAATCCATACTTTGTCAATCCAGCACTATATTGTACCTTGAAATGGAAGAACGGGAACTCGTGATATTTTCAAATCAATTGAGTACTTTTACGGTCATAACAATTTTCCAGGAGTCGAAAATGGAAATTTGTGTTACTTGCCGATAGTTCCTATGTCAAAATGTTTTTAACTTGTAATTTGTTTCCGAAAACAATTCTTCTTAATTTGATTTTATATACTGTTTATTGGCATGTAATAGAATAATAACGTAACACATACACTATTAATTATAGTACTGACAAGATTTTCCCGATTGCAATTCTTTCAAATTTTAATAGAATATTGTTCCTACGTACAAGACCATATACCACCTCAGAACGGATTCTCAGGTTTCGATATACATTACTTTTACGGAGAAGTTTTTGTAAATTCAGAAAATAACTGCAGTACACATAATGTGAATCCTAATCGTTTGAAAACGGAATAAGAAAATATATTAAACTTCTATTAAAGGGCTGTCTGGAGGTGAAAATCTGAAAAGTCGTACAAGGTACAACACTATCGAAACTTAAATGATGTAAAAAGTGAAACACACACACATCTTTTTAAAAGTGTCTTATATAGTTTACCCGAAACGAAGATCCTGCTTTTCAAACAAATCATGTGACTTGTGACCTTACTGCGGATTTTGTGTGGCTCAGCCAAATTTTACATTTTACTAGTAAAAAGTAGCAGTGAGTGATGGTTGACTTCTCAAGTAGATTATTGACATCTTCGAAACGAAACGACACAGTCACTGACAAATAAACATTAGCATTTACGTGGATATTTGTAAAGATAATGTTATTATTTGTTGGCTAGTCGAAAGGCGGTAGTGCAGTTTTATCATAGGCATTCCAGCTTTTAGAGTAAAGCAAATTGTTTCACGTTAGTTTAACTAGAGTAGTTCAATTCCTAAAGGCTTTCAATGTAAAGAAATGTTACATCGAAGGAGGCAGAATAATGTAGCATTCGACATCATTATTATAAGTAAATGAGATGTAAATGTTAGGGAATCGGGACATCAAATTCAGAATTACTTTCTTAAAAAGTCATATTATCTGAAAGAAAATAAAAGTTAATGCGTAAGACAGAAGAAGAGCCGATATCCGATTTACGAACTTTCCAAATGATAATGTGTAAACGCATTGATCTGACAAGGAAAAAGAGGAAATTACTTTGTTAAAACTGCATTTTATCACGAATCAGACATATCGTAATGTAAATGATGTATTCCGAGAAACTAAGTGTTGCTGCTTGTGACGAACTTCCAGACCCAATACGTACTCTTCGAATCGAAAAAGTGTCTTTAAGAGGAAATATTAGCATTTTAGACGAATGACACACAGGATTGAACAGGTTTTAAACGATATATCAGTGATAAGTAGAAGTCCCAACAACTCTGGTACCATGCCATCAAAAAGGTTCTGTGGAAATTTTGGATATTTATGAACCTCGGCAAGATTGAAATGTGGTCTAAATTAATGAGTCTCTGTACCATAGATAAAAACGCTCACATAATTCTGGTAAATGTATTGAAAAATGGAATTCTGAGTGGTGTGAAAGATGAGCAGACTATTTTTTGACAAATGGCTATGAAACCCAGTTCACATTTTATAAGGAATTTTTGAAGTAAATTAATGTCAGACAAGATTTAAAAATTTTGCTTCCAGAGAAATCCGTTGGGGAAAGTTATGGGAGACGTTGGAAGATTATTTCCAACACTATTAGCGGTTACACTGAAGAAAATATATAGACGCAATTTTGAACAAATTATCTTGCGTCTATATGGAAAATAATAGATGGGCGTGAGATAGAGAATAAGGGTTAATATTACTAAATGATAAAAAGTATGTCAGAAGGCGAACGTAAAGCTATCAGAAAACCTATAATACAAAAACCAAGTTTTCTCTTTTGCACTTAAAATGATAGGAAAATATCACATGAATACACATATTTTAAAGGTATCTCATATGGAACAGGTAACGGTGTTGCATAGTGCCTTAGAGAATTACTTTTCCACTTTTAATAGCGTAATGTCATGGCTGTGGGCCACTGAATCCTTGTCTGAATAATTTTTTTCCGTCACATGCCTCGTTGTCACAATGTGGTTTCTTCATGAACTAGAAAATCACTAAAACACATGTAATTGGTTTGCAAGGCAATTAATTATTCGAGATCGAAAAGGGCCTTATTAATATATAAAGAGGAAAATACACTTTATTACGCAGGAATTGTGTGTCAGTTGGCCTGTATTTCATTTCTCTCTACTCCTTATAGCATGTAACATACCATTTTATTAGATGGAGTGCCTGTTTTACGTTTCCGAAAACTGAACGACAGTAGTCTTACATGAAACTGGTATTCCATCAGCCCTGGTATCGTTTCTCTATCTGTAGGACGTCTTGTTGTAACCAATCACCTGGTTCCTCACTGAACTCCCTGTAATTTTCACAGAAAAAAACTAAATGCCTCTCCACGTGATGCTAATTTGCTGAACTTCTCCAGCATGCTGACGACGACAGGAATATGATGTTGGTATTGTTTGCTACTTAATAACTTAGCAATAAGTAAAATTCTACGTACCGACCTGACAGGAAATCCTAGGGAGTTCTGGTCTTACGTTAAATCAGTAAGTGGCTCGAAACAGCATATCCAGACACTCCGGGATGATGATGGCATTGAAACAGAGGATGACACGCGTAGAGCTGAAATACTAAACACCTTTTTCCAAAGCTGTTTCACAGAGGAAGACCGCACTGCAATTCCTTCTCTAAATCCTCGCACAAACGAAAAAATGGCTGACACCGAAATAAGTGTCCAAGGAATAGAAAAGCAACTGGAATCACTCAACAGAGGAAAGTCCACTGGACCTGACAGGATACCAGTTCGATTCTACACAGAGTACGCGAAAGAACTTGCCCCCCTTCTAACAGCCGTGTACCGCAAGTCTCTAGAAGAACGGAAGGTTCCAAATGATTGGAAAAGAGCACAAGTAGTCCCAGTCTTCAAGAAGGATCGTCGAGCAGATGCGCAAAACTATAGACCTATATCTCTGACGTCGATCTGTTGTAGAATTTTAGAACATGTTTTTTGCTCGCGTATCATGTCGTTTCTGGGAACCCAGAATCTGCTCTGTAGGAGTCAACATGGATTCCAGAAACAGCGATCGTGTGAGACCCAACTCGCTTTATTTGTTCATGAGACCCAGAAAATATTAGATACAGGCTCCCAGGTAGATGCTATTTTCCTTGACTTCCGGAAGGCGTTCGCTACGGTTCCGCAATGTCGCCTGATAAACAAAGTAAGAGCCTACGGAATATCAGACCAGCTGTGTGGATGGATTGAAGAGTTTTTAGCAAACAGAACACAGCTTGTTGTTATCAATGGAGAGACGTCTACAGACGTTAAAGTAACCTCTAGCGTGCCACAGGGGAGTGTTATGGGACCATTTCTTTTCACAATATATATAAATGACCTAGTAGATAGTGTCGGAAGTTCCATGCGGCTTTTCGCGGATGATGCTGTAGTATACAGAGAAGTTGCAGCATTAGAAAATTGTAGCGAAATGCAGGAAGATCTGCAGCAGATAGGCACTTGGTGCAGGGAGTGGCAACTGACCCTTAACATACACAAATGTAATGTATTGCGAATACATAGAAAGAAGGATCCTTTATTGTATGATTATATGATAACGGAACAAAACACTGGTAGCAGTTACTTCTGTAAAATATCTGGAAGTATGCGTACGGAACGATTTGATGTGGAATGATCATATAAAATTAATTGTTGGTAAGGCGGGTACCAGGTTGAGATTCATTGGGAGAGTTCTTAGAAAATGTAATCCATCAACAAAGGAGGTGGCTTACAAACACTCGTTCGACCTATACTTGAGTATTGCTCATCAGTGTGGGATCCGTACCAGATCGGGTTGACGGAGGAGATAGAGAAGATCCAAAGAAGAGCGGCGCGTTTCGTCACAGGGTTATTTGGTAACCGTGATAGCGTTACGGAGATGCTTAGCAAACTCAAGTGGCAGACTCTGAAAGAGAGGCGCTCTGCATCGCGGTGTGGGTTGGTCGCCAGGTTTCGAGAGGGTGCGTTTCTGGATGAGGTATCGAATATATTGCTTCCCCCTACTTATACCTCCCGAGGAGATCACGAATGTAAAATTAGAGGGATTCGAGCTCGCACGGAGGCTTTCCGACAGTCGTTCTTCCCGCGAACCATACGCGACTTGAACAGAAAAGGGAGGTAATGACAGTGGCACTATCCTTTTCAAAAAAAAAAAAAAAAAAAAAAAAAAAAAAAAAAAAAAAAAAAAAAAAAAAAAAAAAAAAAAAAAAAAGAGATTCAAATGGCTCTGAGCACTATGGCACTTAACTTCTGGCGGTCGCACGGTTCCAAACTGTAGCGCCTAGAATTGCTCGGCCACAACGACCGGCTATCCTTTTCGACTGTGAACTTCACTAAACACGCAGTCTGCCAATTTCGCTTCTAAAAGACTGGTGGTCGCCTCACAGAGATACTTGAAACAGTCTCCGTAACTGGGTAAGGCCTTCACAAAATGTTTCATTGGAGCCACCGTAATTTTATAGCAATATCACACACATACAGCTCAACTCCACCAACGAATTCAATGCAAACGTCAAGAAAATAATTAAACATTTTGATTTAATCTTTGTACAAAGAGACAAGAAATCATGCACCATCAAAAGTCCCTAACGCCATCTTTACGTGCACAACCAGAAATACAGAGCATCCAGTAATTAGCTGCTGAGATAGCCCAGCATACATGTTAAGGGGGGACTTTGATGAAATTGGCCAAAAATGTCAATTTTCGATTTATTTTGTATTTGTTAATACAACTCATGGACAATAAGTTCCCAAAGTTTCAATGTTGAAATCGCATCCGAAGTGCCTGAAAGTTAATTAAAAGTGTGACGTGGCCTCTCTGTCACGCCCACGTTTTGAAGCAGCACTTCAACACCAACACAGTGAACAACGATTCTGTGTATTATTTTCAATCAAGCGTGTGCAGAATACATCTAGAAGGCTCTGATACATAGTCTTTGGTTTTATAGATCATCTTTGGCCGATCCTGCACTTCTCAAAAAGTGTGTTCATGGCAAAACCCAAAATCCAAATAAGTCTCTAAATTCACTCACATGGAAACGATGCCCTAAAAACACTTTTGCATCTGCTACAGTTGACAGAATTGCAACTTCTGATGCAATTATTGTATTTCATGATGGGAACGTTGGGACGATGAAAGTATTAGAATGAATGGGCTTCAAGGTAGGAAATTTTACTCAAGACATCCTGAGAAAGATTTACAGTGCTTCTCTGCAGCTGAAAAGTCAGTTGAAGACCTGGTAAAGGAAAGAACACAGACAACAAGAAACCAGAAGAGAAGCCTTAAAGGGAAAGACAACCCAGAATACAAATGTAGTGCCTTCTGAAGAAGTAGCATGAGGAAAAATGTTAGGTTGAACTTTAAATTATGTTTCCTGACAAGTTTGTTTTTATACTTTATGTACCTTTTCCTCAGATTCTTTGAATGCTAGAATTATGAAATTTTGTAAACATATTTCTGTAAACCTAATAAGCGTCGTCTCAAAAGCAAATTTTGAAATTCAGATTGCAGGCTGGGATATGGGGCAAAGTACTTGGAATTTTGCATGAATTTAAAATTGTACTTGTGGAATTACTTTAAAAAATTAAGAAAATTCTCCTATTCGACCTATTCCAAAAACCTCATGAGAGAAGCTTACAACATATAAAGAGAAGAAGCAGAGAAATTTTTGTAGAAATCTCTTGAATACTTTCTGAGAAAAGCTGGATGTATATAATCGAAGGATTTTATATGTAAATGCGTGGATTTGGTGCATTTTTCATCAATGTCCCCCCTTGAGCAAAAAACTAAAGAGAGTGATAACCACACTCTATACATATAATACAAGTTACACAATAATAAACTCCTTAGTACTAGTCAGAACACAAAAGACATACAAATTCCTGCAGCAGAAGAATTCATTTTATTTGATATAACCAATTTACATACAAATACACCAGTATCAGAAACAATAGAAATCACAAAGAGAACAACTCAGCAAGAAAGTATCTTCCTATACACAATAAGATGGAGCAGCTATCGGAAATTGTATCGCAAGCAGCATAGCAGACATATTTATTAACATGTCGGAAGAGGAATTCTTTAATTCAGACTAACCACTTCCACTTAAAATTATATACTACCAAAGAAATGTTGATGACACAGTTGATAATAGACAGACGTGACCAAAACATACAAATGATCCATTAGGAACTAAATAACTTGCATCCTTACGTAAAATTTACAACGAAATAGAACAAATCCACAAAATTTGTTGAGCTGATAGGTACGCGACAATAGCCACAGCCGACTTGAAACATATAGAAAAGCTACTATGGCCGACATTATCATAATTAAAAAAATAATTGTCTCGCAGATTCGCATAAATATGCATATTTAGGATCATTGATTAACAGAATTTTGAATTTAGCTCTCGATGGTAATGTGATACAAAATGAAATAAAAACACTACAATACATAGCGCAAAGAAATGACCGCAACACCAAACCAGTGCTACAATTTCATGACCAGCATACAAAATTCAAAACAGATAAATATACTTAGAGGAGTAACTTTAAAAACAAAGTAAAAAGAAAAACACCGACACACACACCTATGTTACAAAACCATACACAGCTCAAGTACCAGAAAACATGAATAACTTGTTTAAGAAAGCAAAAATAATGTTATGATTTCTTATGATTATCAACTTGAAAGTTAAAATACAACCAAGAAAAAAGTAATATTCATAATTTTTTCAAATCAGGCGTCAACGAACTTACTTGTGACAACTGCAATAAATTTCACATCAGGCAGACAGAATATCTGAATCACATTTAAAGAACAAACACGAAACTGCGAAGCTACCAATTCATATTTTACTTGCATATGAATAGTATAAAGCATAAAAGATTGAAAACGACGTAAAACTTCTACATGAAGTACCTAAAGAACACAGAATGAACATTTTGGAGGAAATGAAAATTTACACTCATACAGAAAAATATCCAGAAGGCATCCTCAATGAGCAAAAGATTTTTAACATAAAAAGTACATCGAAAATTTTATTGACATTATGAAAAAAGGGTACGTTACCGCGAGAAACATAAAATAATAGAATACCTATCATATGCATAAAGACCACGTAAATACTGTGGATCAAATATTAAATATAATCACAAAAGAGAAAATCCATTGCAAACCTATAGCATCACTTGACCTTCACGTGTCAAAAGTAGTTTCATGAGATCACCCAAATGAAAATTAGCATATAATTACATAATTATGCCATAACAAGAGCACAACCGACATTAACGGTCCCCAATTCTAAATGGACCACATCCTACCAACTAAGACGTAATCATAAAGTGCCATATGTAGACATGGACTGATATAGACGTAGGGAAAAATATTATACCTATTATACCATCTTCACAGACACACTTGATAATTTCAAAAATCCGAAACGTGTAACTTGTATCACTATGAGTAAGTAAATAAATAATGCACCAAAAAACTTGTACTGTAAACTCAGATAACTTGATCCCTTAGGGATAGTTAAGCCCAAAACGAAAAATGAATGATTCTACCTGTTGTCAGAAGCAACAGCAAAGTACAAGAGTGATAGTACTATGATTGTCCGATATGTGGCAACATTGTCTGTAGAGATAAAAGATTTTGTGCCTCACATACTGACTGGCAAAGACTCTCTCCTGGTGCAATTGTTGAACTGAAAATTTATTTTGTTGTTTACTCCGAAAACTTCTATCTGTACACCCACCTACAAAGGGCACAGTGTCTTGGTAGGCGATTTATTTTTCAGATACCATAACTCCTGAATCTTTATACACTCTTAGTTTAATACCTTTTATAACATTGGTGATTTTCAAAGATTAATACAAAACCTTGTGAACATATCCTGTGAAAGCGAGTAACTTGAACACAATATTTTTCTGGTTTAATTTGGGCTCAAGTATCCTTGATCCATATTTCTGTCTTTCAAATAGAATACAACTGTGTGCTTAAGTAGGAAGCCAAAAATATTTCTTCGCTAAGCTACACTGCTGTTTGCTAAATGTTGTTTATTAAAGGATTTTACAGTACAGTAAGTGTGAAATAGATTCTTACCAATTACTGGTGACATCCTGTCAGCAGGACTACTCAGATGAAAAGTTGCAATGGGTATGGATGCCGTTAGGATTAAGCAAATGTCCCAATGACATGCTGAGATTCATTTTTAGTAGAGCCACAATCAAATGAAAGTTTAAGAACGACCATAGGATGGGTCCATATCACCCAAAGGTGTTTACAACAAAAGAAAAGCCTTTTGCAAGTCATCTTGATAAAATATGTGAGTTTGGGTTTCCATGTAGACAGCTAGACTTTTGGTTCATTATAAAATCTTATTTAGCTAGGCAAGGAGGAACTGTGGCGCGTTTCAAGAATGAAGTTCTGGGAAGAGTTTGAGTGAAGAATTTTCTGAAAAGACATCCACAATTGTCAGATTTGTAAGTAAGATAAAAAAAAACAAGAGCTGCCATAGATAAATAGCCATAGGCGACTTAAGACGTTCCCCCACGAAACTAATTATGATGAAACAAATATGACTGATGATCCTGGAAAGAAAACCATCTTACGCAGGAGAGGTTCTAAATATCCGGAAAGAGTCATATATTCTACAAAATCCAGCATAACTGTCACGTTTTGTGGAAATGCCATATACTGGTTACAAGGTGAACACCTATGGAATACATGGGTGGGAAATAGCACGCTGGGAGCACGATACAATCGTAGCAAACGTGTGTGGATAAATTTGTCTCTTTTTGAGGACTGATTTACAAGTCACTTGCTTGCTTTCGTAAGAAAACGAGAAGGAAATTCTGCTACGAGATTATCTGAGTTCTCAGTTAAGTCTCAATGTAAATCAAACCTTACGAAAAAAACAACGTTAATTTTGTTGGTTTGCCTCCAAAGTACTCATTTGACTCAGCTTTTAGACATTGCTTATTTCAGACCTCTACAAATGAAGTGGAGAGATGTTCTTGGCAGATGAAAAGTCAGTAATGCAGGCAAAAACTTTGTGTGCTACCCAAGAGCAATTCCTGACATTGTTAAAAACTATGTTGTAAGAAATAGAACCGAATATTGCTCAGAGATTGATATCAGGATTCTGAAAGCAGGAATATACCCTGATGGCAAGGATGAGATTCTTAAGAAGTTGCCAAATCAAGACAGACATTTAAATTTACACATGGTAGGGGAGGCATTTCTTGCGAAACTACAGGATGAGCATAAAGAGATTGTCAAACCTCCTTAAACTAGGTAAAGAAAACTGCAAGTCCCTTATGGAAAGAATGTTTGAGTGACCAATGTACAAGAGTTTGAGAATAATACCAAAGACTATTCCGGGCCCAAGTCACCATCGTCTAATAATATGAACAGTTCTAAGTGTTCTGAATTTCAGAAAGCCGATGGAAAAAACAAAAGAGAATACTAAGTGGGTCTAACTCAGGCGACACCTTTGGCCTGCACTCTGAAGAAAATAGCGATATTTCTCTGAACAACAGCGACAAAGAATATACAGGTGACCTACCACTAAGTTTTGTTAATATATCTCTTGTTGTCGATAGCGACAAGGAAGAGACTTTATCAGCTTCGTCAAAACGACCAAATAAAATAAGAAAAAACAAAGCAAGCCTGAATGTAGGAAACTTTTTTGTGTGAAATGGAAAGATAATATTTACCTAGGACAGGTTCTCCAGATCGAAGATGACGGTGCCATAGTCGAGTGCACGAAGCCCACCAAGAAAGCCTGGAAATGGTCAGCATTAAAGGCTATTCTGTTCTACAAGTGGGAAGACGTTGTTGTGTAAATCAAGCCATCGAAACTTGTAAAGAGAGGCCTATTTATAGTTGGTTTGGGACACAACATGTAAGTGCTCCAGTGCTTGCAAATTTTGTCAGAGTTTCTGTAAATATTTTTGTGAATTGCAGTCCACTACACGTCAACTTGGAAACACATGTTAAGATTATTTTTCAATATGTTCTCTGAACCATTTCCAAGAAGTATTCGTGTTTCTTTACTTGTTGCTTTTTATGTTATTCAATAAACTTTTAAAAGAAGAAAATCTCTGTTTTTATGACTTTCTAACACATAGACCCAATGTAGAAAAAAATTCAATCCTACTTGTTTCAAACCGTATTACTTTCAGTAAATCACCAGGGAAAAGGACCAGGCTCAAGTAAACAACAATAAGTCTAACATGATGTCAAAATAAATTAATCTTAAAATAAGTTAGTACAAGAAAAATGGATAATTTGTATGGATTGTTTGTTTAGAAATATTCTGTAGTTTTGGAAAAAGCGTGCCAGATGTACAATATTTTATTAATTACTCCTGATATTTTAAAGACATCAGAAAGAAATCAAATTTTACGTTGAACTGACCCTAGTTTGTAGTACTTAAAATAAAGTAATAGATTTTTTTCACATTGACAAAGTAATTGGGCAAAACATTCTACTCTCCAGCTTTACAGATTTTCTAGCATGCCAGTTTATCCTGGACCCCAACGGTGATTCCTTGCCCTGCTATCCTATTCACATTTTATATTACTGAGATAGCATACGTATAAGCGCTAAAGATGCACCGTTTAAATGTCGTTGTTGTGGTTTTCAGTCGAAGACTGGTATGATGCAGCACTCCACGCTTCTCTGCTTTGTACATGCCTCTTCAGCTCAGCCTTACTACTGCAGCCCACATGCATTTGAACCCTTCTGTATACAAGCCTTGATGTATATCTACAATGCCCCCCCCCCCTCCTTCATTAGCAGACTGACGATTTCTTGATGTCTCAGGACGTGCCCTATTTTTTTTTCTTCTATTCTTTTCAGTATGTGTTCATTAATTATTCGTAATGCCCAACTAATCTTCAGCAATTTAATGTAGCACCACATCTGAGAAGCTTCCATTTTCTTCTTCTTTCAACTGTTGTAGTCACTTCTGCATGTGGCTGCACTCCAGAAATATGTTTTCAGAGTTTGTAACATTTGACCTTGTATTCAGTGTTAACAAATCTCCTTTTTCAGGCGCTTCAGTCCGGAACCGCGCGACCTCTACGGTTGCAGGTTCGAATCCTGCCTTGGGCAAGGACGTGTGTGATGTCCTTAGGTTAGTTAGGTTTAAGTAGTTCAAAGTTCTAGGGGACTGACGACTCAGAAGTTAAGTCCCATAGTGCTCCGAGCCATTCCCTTTTTTAGGAATGCTGTCAACAGTCTACATTTTGTATCCCCTCTATTTAGGCCAACATCTGTTATTTTCTCCCCAAATAGCAAAACTCCTTTACTATGTGTAATGGCTGATTGTCTAGATAAATTCCTTCAGGATTACCTGATTTAATTCGACTACATCCTGTTACCAATGTTTTAGTATTTTTGATGTTCATCTTAGAGCCTCTTTTCCAGAAACTATCCATTTCGTTCAACTGCTCTTCCAAACCCTTTGCTGTCGCTGATGGAATTACAATGTTATCATCAAACCTCATCTTTAATTTCTTCTCTCTGAACTTTTTAGGTATTGTGTGTTAATGTAAAAATTTGGAGTGATGTGGCCTTTCTGCTACGATGTTACGATTCATCTCACTAAAAGAAACGACAGTAATAAGACAAATTTATTGAAAAATAGATTTCTCATCCTTGGTCTCTGTAATGTATGACAAAGGCCAACACTACTTAGGAAAAAAGACACAGGAGAAAAGATACAGGTTAATGCAGGGTAGCAGTTCCATCGTCATGAATTGTGAGGTAATGATTAAATGGGCTTAATTTGTTACAGACTAGGTGTAATGTCAAGTTAATTAGTTAAGGAATTACTAGGAAACGGAAGAGTGAAATGATCCACCATACCCAGTAGCGGGAATCACTTGAGATGTAGTTACTGCTGGGGTAATGCTCACATTGAGACGTTATATCATTGTAATGTCCGCCCTCTTAGCTAAGAGGGCTTAATTAACAAAAAACACAATAGAATTTTACTACATGTGTCTCAGGAAGCTCTATGATCAACCTTCGGATTCCACTGCGCACTACATGGAAATGAAATGATCAAAGTGAAACTGATAGCTTTAAAAAGAAAACGACTGGAAGGCCTAACAATAAGATCTAAGCCCAGAACGACCCTTCAAGATGAGAGTGTCTCGTTATACCACCTGTTGAAGATGTCGCGGAATAAGCGTAAGTCCTTCTTCAAAAAAGTGATCTTTGAAGATAATGTGTTGCTGGAACAGCAAAATGACGCAATAAGTGAGGTGCACCGTTTCTTCTGCGAACTATACAGCGAATCCGCCAACAGTGAGCATTCTGTAGACGAACTGCTTGAAGGGATCGATAAGAGCGTCTCACCAGAAGAAAACACGGATCTTGTGACATGGCAAACTTAACAGGTTTTGCACAGATGAAATTAGACTGGCCAAAAACGCGGAGCAACACACATCCCTAGGCTTCGCCTTCCATAAGTGCCCTCTTAAAATGAATGCCATAAACTGGAAGGCAATGTTACGTAACATGTTCGCCACAAGAGGAAACAGATGCAGAGACCTAGCATCTTACAGAAGGTTCAACTTGTTGATATAACTATTTTGGGAAAAGCGCTTTATTTAGGACGATGTTTGAGAATCCCGAAAGGGATAACGAAGTGGATGATGGCTGAAGTATGTGGTTATATATGGTAAGGTACCTACTCCGCGTCGCATCTAATGCTTTAACACTAAAGATGGGAGAAGCAGGCCTAGGTCTAATAGATATTTACAAAACAACAACAGCGTTGTACTTAAAGGAAAATATAGAGTGCACTGAAAACCATCCGAACACCGCCACTGCTGCACTGCTGAAAGCTACAGTGGCCAAGAGCCTCGAACCGCGGACGAATGTCGCATCGATCAATCCCAAATCAAAACATGTACGGCAATTTTTCATCGAACTTACCGATATCAGAATAAAGCGAAGAAACCAATCAGACGGAAGCAATCGTTCGATCGTAGAAGTGATAATGCAGAATACGAAACGTAACAAAACTGAACAGAAATATCCAGGTAAGAATTGAAAGACAATCTGGAAAAATGTCGCCACAAATATTTTATCAAATGAAGTGAACGACTCCTGGTACAGAGTCGTCAATAATGGGATAAGCACAAATGAGAGACTTAATGCTATTGGTTTATGCGACACAACGCTTTCTTGTGGACACTCTCTCACACAGATGCACATATGGTCGCTATTTAGATGTATGAAAGGACATCAAGAAAGAAAAAGATTTGCTAAGATGAACTGATAGTAAATATATAGAAATCTCCGATTTCTTGGTTCCGCATCAGGTAGGTTATCACTACATGAAAAACAACGCCATAATTTGGCTTTTCGGGAATTACGTGATTAAATCATTAACAAGAAAAGAGATGTCCCTACTTCAGTTCCAAACGTATATCGAAAAAGAGTATATTCGCACACTCCCATTGCATGATAGCAAACATCCATTTCCAAAAGACGAGTGTAGTTTAAAAAAACATGTAGCTGCTCAGTTTAGTGGAGCGTGTGGGGATGATGGCAACAGGTAGGGGATAGCTGTTGAGGGTAAAGTACAGTGGGTACTTCGTGGGCCCCGCGGCCGTGAACGCCTCAGCAGAACCCTGAAATATAATCCCTCACACGCTGGTCAAGTGACCCTCCAACTGATTACAAACGAAAATGATATAGTACTTAGAAATACATTAAAACTTGAACTAAGAATTGATGGATTGTGAACTGTAGAGGCTCTGTGAGCAGAAATCCATAGGTCGCCGATTCGAATCCGGCCCGGAGGAAACATTTTTACAGGCGCAGCTAGGAAGGACAACTGATAGGCAAGCTAATGATTGCTCTTCGCGCGATATTCTTCTTCACTATATTGAATCTTCAAACGGGTGACGGTCAGCGCAAGGAGGAGCCTGAATCCTATATTTGCCATGAGACGATTATGATCATTCAGAGAGACAAAATGAGTAATATATGAATGATTGAATATTAATACTGTTTTGTACCACTAAAAGTATTGTAATACGTGGTACTGTATTGTAATCTGTGGCAACAAATAAGCCAGCTGGACATTTTTTAAGAAAAAAGGAGACAGCACGTTTGACTGCCATGTAGTGGACTCAGGTTCAATTCCTGGCCGAGTCGAAGATTTTCTGCGCCCGGGGACTGGTTCTTCTTTCGCCCTCATCATCGTTTCATCACCGTTGACACGCCTGTCGCCAAATGTAGCGTCAAAAGACATTGCAACTCGGCGGCCGAACTTCTCCCGCCATGAGTACTCCCGTCCATCAGTACTATACGACCATTTAATTTCGAAATTAAAATCATTGCTAATCAGTTAATATATAACAGCATAAAAGAAACATTTTTATGAACATTTTACGCCAAGTTGTAAGGTAGCTGTATATGAAAAGGGTTGAAACAGATGGTACATCATGAATGACTTCACGATTTATAAACTAAAGATTAAAACCTATTCAATAATTTCCGCAAGTAAAGCAGATACGGCTTAATTATCAACTACAGTGGATACAACAAATCATTATCAATCCTAAACTGACCATTGGACCAAATACACTGCTGTACGCCGTCACAAGTTTCCGATGTGAGTGTATGACCTATCGGAATGGGCTTCCCGATATCTTACTCCCTGGAAAGCGCCGCGGGCGTCAGAAGTCTGCTAATCAGGAGCGTTTCATTACGGTAATGCAGCAGCGCCGCGGCGCTAATTACTCGTTACGCTAGCGAGAGGCTGCCGCCGCCCCCGGCGCTCGTTCATCTTCGTTAGCCTCTCGGTCGCTGCGGCCCAGCCCGCCACCACCCCGGCCTAACCGCCGCTAGTCCACCCCCAGGGCTTCCCAGACTAAGCAGGTGCTGCAAACACTAAACTTATCTCTCATCTATTAATAGAGGTTCTTTCTTTAAAAGTCAACTTCACACATCTTTTCACCGTCGAATCCAGAAAGATTCCTGTTATGATCAGGGAAACGTGTTTGATTACATGGAAATCAATAATTTTCTTCTCGGAAAGAGGATTATTGACGAGGGAAACGTGGACTGCTCTCGGGCTGGTACAGGGAATGCGATGACGGCAGTGAACTTTTGTTTATTACATTACAGGCCATTATAATTACTACGCCAAGAAGAAATGCAGATGATAAACGGGTATTCATTGGACAAATATACCAGTGCTGACATGTGATTACATTTTCACGCAATTTGGGTGCATAGATCATGATAAATCAGTAACCATAACAACCACCTCTGGCCGTAATAGCGGCCTTGATGTGCCTGGGCATTGAGTCAGACTGAGCTTGGATGGCATGTACACATACAGCTGCCCATGCAGCTTCAACACGATACTACAGTTCATCAGAGTAATGACTGACGTATTGTGACGAGCCAGTTGCTCGGGCACCACTGACCAGACGCTTTCAATTGGTGAGAGATCTGGAGAATGTGCTGTCCAGGGCAGCAGTCGAACATTTTCTGTATTCAGAAAGGCCCGTTCAGGACCTGCAACAGGCGGTCGTGCATTATCCTGCTGAAATGTAGGGTTTAAAAAGGGATCGAATGAAGGGTAGAGCCACGGGTCGTAACACATTTGAAATGTAACGTCCACTGTTCAAAGTGCCGTCAAGGCAAACAAGGGGCGACCGAGACGTGTAACCAATGGCACCCCATACCATCACGCAAGGGGTTTCGCCAGTATGGCGATGACGAATACACGCTTCCAATGTTTGTTCACCGCGATATCACCAAACACGGATGCTACCATCATGATGCTGTACACAGAACCTGGATTCATCCGAAAAAATGACGTTTTGCCATTCGTGCACCCAGGTTCGACGTTGAGTACACCATCGCAAGCCCTCTTGTCTGTGATGCAGCGTCAAGGGTAACCATAGCCATGGTCTCCGAGCTGATAGTCTATGGCCGGCCGCGGTGGTCTCGCGGTTCTAGGCGCGCAGTTCGGAACCGCGCGACTGCTACGGTCGCAGGTTCGAATCCTGCCGAAATCGCGATAGGCTACAATCCGACCTTTATCAATGTCGGAAACGTGATGGTACGCATTTATCCTCCTTACACGAGGCATCACAACAACGTTTCACCAGGCAACGCCGGTCAACTTCTGTTTGTGTATGAGAAATCGGTTGGAAACTTTCCTCATATCAGCACGTTATAGGTGTCGCCACCGGCGCCAATCTTGTGTGAATGCTCTGAAAAGCTAATCATTTGCGTATCACAGCATCTTCTTCCTGTCGGTTAAATTTCGCGTCTGTAGCACGTCATTTTCGTGGTGTAACAATTTCAATGGCCAGTAGTGTATGTGGGCACACGCACAGTAACGCAAGTCATGTGATGAACTTCATCTGGCAGTAGTTTGTTTGGTTTCCCAAACAGTTTTTTCAATCGCCCATATTTTATGTCATATAAATTTGATGGCTTGGAATAAACTATCGTTCTACAATTATTTCTGTCTGGTCGTTTATTATTATCACAAAACTGTCCAAAGCTGATAGCGCCCTTAACGATTCTGCTCCTGCCCCCAAGTAAGTGAGATATTTGACATTATGTCAGTGGACAGTCAACAGGTTCCTGATGAACAGATTCTTGTAGTACTGTTCATGTGTCAGTTCCCACATCGACGAAATATTTTTTTTTGTCTTCTGCGATATTAAAAATTATAGCGTCGCACATACCTAAAAAAGAAAACGATACAGTACAATTAACCGGTAAGTGAGTGAGCTGGAAACAATCACTCTGTGTATTTGAACGAAATGACACGAAAAATTAAATTGGGCCTAGACTGAGAAATTAAAAATGTACCAGTTCTGCTCTCTTGCCCTTTCAATGCCCACCGGTCGCTGTGGCATACTCTGGCAATGACATCATTTACATGTGGTCTAGATGGGCATGGGATGAGCGCACTGCACCGCTGGCGTTGTGAGCTTCCCAGACCTTGGAGCCGTTGCTGTCCTCAAGTAGCTCCTTAATTTGCATCACGACTCAGTTTCCAACCCGTTTGAGCCCTCCCACTAAGGAAAATTCCCTGGAAACTCCAGGGTTGAACGAGGATCCTCCACATAGTAGACACGAAGAGAGCTTAGCAACAGAGACGAGCCGGCCGCGGTGGCTGAGCGGTTCTAGTCTCTTTAACCCAGATCTGCGCGACTCCTACGGTCGCAGGTTCGAATCCCGCCTCGGGCATGGATGTATGTGATGTCATTAAGTTAGTTAGGTTTAAATCAAAATGGCTCTGAGCACTATGGGACTTAACTTCTCAGGTCATCAGTCAGCTAGAACTTAGAACTACTTAAACCTAACTAACCTAAGGACATCACACACAGCCATGCTCAAGGTAGGATTCGATCCTGCGACCGTAGCGGTCGCGCGGTTCCGGACTGTAGGACCTAGAACCGCTCGGCCACCCCGGCCGGCAGTTAGGTTTAAGTAGTTCTAAGTTCTAGGGCACTGATGACCTCCGATGTTAAGTCCCATAGTGCTCAGAGCCATTTGAACCATTTTTTGAACAGAGGCGAACATATTATAGATACGACCGATTAATATCTTTATTTATAGTTTACATCCTACATATAGGAGGTTTATTGTATCCATATCAATCTCCCAGATATAATTTAGGAAGAGAAAGGCATATCTGAACGAGTTCTTATTCACTTTAGCATTGTAGTCAGTCGTACTGAGTTTGTAATGGTTTGCAACGTCTCTTGTATTCTGTTTTATTACTCACACTAGAACAATACAAATAACGTCTAATATACTGAAAAATTAATGACTGATTCAAAAAAATCACAATTAATAATTACTTCATTAATACACTATGTTTAAATCTTAAATTGTTCATTCCTAGGGTATTATTTTATCTGTTCTGACATGAAAAGTGCGAAGAATGTGTTTCTGCCTATTCTTCTATCGCATAATATAATTGCGATTTTAAGTTAAATGAAATAATCAAATTATTCTTCGCTTTATGTCCAGCGTGATAATATTTTTATGTTAGCACGTTGTGAAATTTGAGGAGGAAACCGAGTTTGTGAACAAGTTTCCGTGTAACATTTATCATAATATAGACTCAGTGACTGAAATCTAAATCCAGTGTAACAAGAACATAAAGTGTTACAGACTATTGAGTCTGTACTTTCATAATCATATTTCGTAAACGCGTGTAAAATCAGCGGCTGTAACCATTATGGTTTGTTTATAGCAATGTCGAGCTGCGTGGTTGTGTTTGTTACAGGGTTACTACTGCCCACAAAATTTTCTTTTGTATGAATGCGTGTTGTCTGGTCTTTCGGAAATGTGCAAAAGGATAGACACCACACATTCATATAACTGAATACACAATGATCAATGCAGATGCACGTTTACGTTCGATCTCCAGAGGGAATGTAAAATTAATGATCACGGAAGACATGAATGGGAAATGCGAGCAACTTGTGGCGCTAGATGGGAATGTGGGTCGGCCGAGGCACGTGCCAAGATTGCTCGCGCATTTCCGATTAGCCTGCGTTTGGGTGGCGCATTGGTTAACTCAACTGTGTAGCAAGCGCTGGCTTCGCATGAAGTCCCGATACAGCCAATACCATCAGTTCCTTCCTTTTCTTTCCTTTCTCCCGCTTAAATTCACAGAAAATTTTCTTCGTAAAGAAATACCCATTAACGATTACTAATCTTGGATCTGATAACATTTTACATGGTTGTATAAGGTGAACAGAGCAGGAGTTAAATGAGTTGCTCTGATATCTGTCCTTCTACTGTTGTCCACGACATTAAACCGACTAACCAACAGTGATGAAGCTGAATGCACTAAACTCTCTGCTCTCTACTGTTATAAAGAATTACCGCTAAAAATAAAAAACACATACATTCCATCTTTAAT
This sequence comes from Schistocerca piceifrons, assembly GCF_021461385.2. Lineage (NCBI taxonomy): Eukaryota > Metazoa > Arthropoda > Insecta > Orthoptera > Acrididae > Schistocerca > Schistocerca piceifrons. The sequence goes on along the minus strand of NC_060139.1, from coordinate 974,732,963 downwards.
GTTGAAATGTATGACCTAGCATGGATTTCCTATTTTTAGTAATTAAGGAATATTTTTTATAGATGTGACAGTGATTGTGCACAAAAATTCATAAGAAGGGATCAGAAGCGATATAAAATAGTGTAACGCTGAAACAGTTTTGAAGTGACGGTGTTTTGTGCGTTTTTCTGTGCCGGGCGAAGGGACACTTCAGGACTTCTCACCACTGGGTCCTAGAATCCGCCAGGGAAACCTGAATGCATAGGCTTCGATTAGAGCGCCTCTCTCCCATCTTCTAGCGGCAGAGTGGAGAGTTGGTTGGTTGGGGGCGTTCGACAGAGTCGGGAATTCACCTTGAACATGGTGTGCCGAGAAGCTGGGCAGCCTATACTGTCCACGGTGAACATGGGTCGTGACCAATCTACCATGGACGCCACCTACCTGGAGAAGGGGCGTATTTGTACTCTGTGTCCAAAGAAGATAGCAGCCACAACGAGGTATGGCAAAGAGTGGTTGGGCTATTGCTGCAATATTTAGAGCACTAGAAGTGTACCTTAGTGAACCCGCCAGGTTAGACGAGAGCGCTAATGCGCTGCTTGCTGGACTTGGGTAGGCGCGCCGGCCCTGGATCTAATCCGCCTGGCGGCTTAACGACGGAGGCCGGTGTGCCAACCACCCTGGATGCGGTTTTTCGGCGGTTATCCACAAAAAAAATGGTTCAAATGGCTCTGATCACTATGGGACTTAACATCTATGGTCATCAGTCCCGTAGAACTTAAAACTACTTAAACCTAACTAACCTAAGGACATCTCACAACACCCAGTCATCACGAGGCAGAGAAAATCCCCGACCCCGCCGGGAATCGAACCGGGAACCGGGGCGCGGGAAGCGAGAACGCCACCGCACGACCATAGCTGCGGACGGTTTTCCATATCCCACTAGGTGAATACCGGGCAGGTCCCCACGTTCCGCCTCAGTTACACGTCTCGCAGACATCTGAACACATTCGCACTATTCCATGGATTACACTAGACACAGACAGTTGGGGTACACTAATTCCAGGGTATCTGGCCATCCCTTAAATTAACCTTGCTAAATCCGATTAACCATGCCGACCCTGCGTCATTGCGGGACAAAGACCCAAGCAAAAGAAAGAAAGAAAGAAAGAAAGAAAGAAAGTGTGCTTTAGTGACCGGCTGACAAGTTGTAAAGGTAGTGTGCACAGTGAGGACAGCAAAAAACGGTGTATGTGTTTTGAATACGAAGTGCTCGTTACAAGTTACTGCGTTATACAGTGTGGCGGTGGAACTGGAAGAGTGTGTTTTTGTACTGAATCTTTTCTTCACACCGAGGGCATATTCTACCATTGTACAAGAGAGAGACTTCTAAATTTTGTTCATAATCAAACTGAAGGAGTGTTCAGCTATGTTACATAGTTGTAAGTTTTCTGAATCTTATGTTGCTGTTGTTGGCTATAGATTAGGCAGCCTTGGTAGGTCTGTCGGATGTAGCACCAGTCAGTTGCTGGTGAGGGTGCTTAATAGGAGAGGCTGATCGTGTTATGATTTTTCATCTATGGTACGATATGCCAATGACTGACCGTGTGCAACGCACTACGGATGGAGACGATAAACATTCTGTTTTCTGTTCTGTTGTTTTTGGTTGATAATTGCTTGTATGTCAGAGGGTCTGAAGTACATTTGAATTGCCTACATAGGAAGTTTTTTTTTAATTTTATTATTGTGTTATGCCCATTTTTACACAAGCATTAGCTCTGGCCTGAATATTGTTCGTTTGTTATTGATTATTTCACGTCATACTGATGCCGTTGTACTGTGAGAAAATATTTATGTTGTCAATGAATGCTTTTTTATAAATTATATAGTGCAGCAATAACTCGTCCTTTTTAGATTTTATTATGCAAATCCAGATTTCGGCTAGTAGCTAGCCATTCTCAACGCGCAATTTTTTATTCTCAATGCATGTAAGTCCCTGTTGTTCGGGAGTCAGTCACAGTTCTTTGAATAGTATGAGTAGTATTCAAAGAACTACGACTTACATGCACTGAGAATAAAAAATAATGCATTGAGAATGGCTAACTACTAGCCGAAATCTGGATTTGCATAATAAAATCTAAAAAGGACGACTGGTTGCTGCACTCTATAAGTCACATACAGTCGCTGAGCGCATCCACTTTCCGAATGGAAGGTAACCTGAATAAATGCTTTCATAAAACAAGTCCAAGCATGCGGAATCCCCAGTCTAAATCCCACTCCACCCAAACCTTGCGCTACCCCTTCACAACCAGAAATTATATTGTTCGTCATTTACATAAGAATAAATGTGATATGTTCCATTGTTAGTTTCTACTTTATTTGTTGGTTGCACCAAAAACGTATTTTCTGTAGGCCTAGTAACATATGAGGACTGGGACATGATGTTTTCCTCAATGCTGAATTTGTGTCACTATATGAACATTATGGTTCTACTCTTCACAAAAGACACATATTCGGTTAACCCGTACATATTTCTGTCATACATTACGAAATTTGAATAGCTTCCCTTGGTAGTTACTTTAACTAGCGATGTTTTTGCCAGTGTGTCTCTATAAAATACATACGGTTAATGTATTAAATACCCTCCATTCACAATTAAAACTAAACTAGTCGTTCTGCGCGATATGCGCCTTAACAAAGCACTGTGATCGTTCCACTTGTCCACTTGCTGCAACGACACTCAACAGTGGAGGCGCTTCAGTCCGGAACCGCGCTGCTGCTACGGTCGCAGGTTCGAATTCTGCCTCGGGCATGGATGTGTGTGATGTCCTTAGGTTAGTTAGGTTTAAGTGGTTCTAAGTTCTGGGCGACTGATGACCTCAGATGTTAAGTCCCACAGTGCTCAGAGCCATTTGAACCATTTGCAACGTGACATGATATCTGTACGTAATAGTAATCATTTATATCAGAAACCAAGTTGTGTAGTACTATGCGTATGTTTCATTTTAATGATTCTGTGAATATTTTCAGTATCAGATCCTAAAAATTAAATTGTTTATGCAAATTATTTGAAATCAAGTCTATTGAAAACAGGTAACCAATTCTCATCGGGTTACAGTAAACTGTTTATCTTACATCTTTCATTACCTTTTCATTACCTCAAAGCAAGCTGTTGTAAAACTCGTTTCTTTTCAGATAAAAGATGGGAAAACTCCCCATTGGTAATAATATGAAATGGGTTTCCACTTGCCACATTCGCGTTGTAAACAAAGTAATCCCTCCGAATATCTTGATCGGAACGGGGAGATTTGGTTTACGTTAATTTATTCCTAAGTTAATCTTACCCATTGTCACAAAAGCTATCTCTCTCTCTCTCTCTCTCTCTCTCTCTCTCTCTCTCTGTGTGTGTGTGTGTGTGTGTGTGTGTGTGTGATATGGTTGAAAATGAGCACACTTCGTACGTCGCGATCGCAGTATAGACACTTTTATTGTTCCAACATGACTGGTTTCAACAGTCTTATGTTGCCACCATCTGATGTAAGGGGAAAACATAAAGATAATGAGGGGACAGGGGGTGGAGGGAGACTACATTTCATATCATCGGTAATGAAAATGTACAAAACGTCACGAAACTTGTTGCAGGGTTGCCACGCTAAATTTCATGAAGTCAAAGCATAGCAGGTACTCCCTAGGTAGACATGTCTCCATAAAAATCCAGTTGATAAAACGCCCACAGTTGATAAGATGCTCAATGGTGATAAAATCCTCGTATTGTCCGTGCATGTTGGTGCGAAAACAATTCTCATAAACTTTCCGCACACCACAACGCTGTCGGCGAAGAGTTAACATAGATGCTGCAGGCCTGCTAAGAAATTACCTGCCTCGCCGCTGGACGTCGGGTATAGTGTGATCACATGCTGCGGTTACAAGCAATGGATAGCGATACACCAGATAGAAAGGTGGATTTTCCAAAGTCCCCAATATAACAATTATGAACGGCATGCATAAGAAATTATCATGGATTATGCTCCATAGAAAATCTGTACTAATTAGATATTTGTTCAGGAAACCATTTCGTGTTATCGAAAGAGATAAATCCATCAGAACGTAACACCGTATAAAACTTCAATCTTCAGTAATTCTTGGTGACTTGTCTGACTTCATGTAATTTAAGTTCCGCCTGTCGGTTCAAAGCTTGCAGCTTCGAAGAGTATTTCAGCATGCCCGCATCATCACAGCAGATAATACTCAGCTTAAATTAAATTCAGCAGCTGAACTTTTGTGTGCGGAGCAATCGGAATCGGTGGAAAATATGCTGCGGGTTCCATGTGGGCGCAATTACAAAGGCAGCGGCGTCGCCAAAGTGTCTGCGACGGCAAAAGCGGACGACGGAAGTGAATGCTGGTGGGGAATAGGCGCTGCGCAACGTCCATTGTCTCTTCTGACTGGGAACTACAGAACGCCCTTAGAACATTCATTGGCGGTTATGTGTAACTCAGCTCTGATGTGAAGTTTAACGCATTTTCGCTCTTAACTCTCACTAAACAAAAACTTCAGCGTCCGTACTCTACGTGGGTGAGGCTTGCTGCTACAATAACACATCACATGAATGTAATCCGTTCGGATCGAGAAGGCAGTTGACATTTTCATCGTCAGCATTTGACCAGCGAGAGAAATCTCTCACTGTGAGGAGACACGTTTAACATCAAACCACTCTGCAGATCGTTGTGAAAAAATGAAATGTCGTGTGACGAGGGCCTCCCGTCGGGTAGACCGCTCGCCTGGTGCAAGTCTTTCGATTTGACGCCACTTCGGCGACTTGCGCGTCGATGGGGTTGAAATGATGATGATTAGACAACACAACACCCAGTCCCTGAACGGAGAAATCTCCGACTCAGCCGGGAATCGAACCCGGGCCCATAGGATTGACAGTCTGTCGCGCTGACCACTCAGCTACCCGGGGCGGACTGCAGATCGTTGTGACTGATGGGATGTGACGCTACCGTGCCCAATGCATTTCGTGCTATCCAAGAGTAGTAGGCTAACTGCAGGCACTACTTTTCACCCTCTCACTGTTCACTTTCTTTGTGACCAACACAGACACAAACGACAGTCATTTACACGAAAGATTCACAACACTTACAGCTCACGTAGGAAAGATGGCCAACTGGTGTGAACAAAGGAAACTTTTCTGGGACGCAATTTTCACTCTGTGCTGTTATGAAACTTCCTGGCAAAGGTCCCGAGTTCGAGTCTCGCTCCAGCACACAGTTTTAAAACTTTTGTGATCTAGGTGCCTCTACCCCAAAAAATCTGAAAAAAAGGCATCAAACCAACAGACATCTCCCTGTCTCTCTCTCCCTCTCCCTCTCTCTCCCTCTCTCTCTCTACATCTACTTCCATACTCCGCAAGCCACCTGACAGTGTATGGCGGAGGGTACCTTGAGTACCTCTATCGGTTCTCCCTTCTATTCCTGTCTCGTTCGTGGAAAGAAAGATTGGCGGTATGCCTCTGTGTGGGCTCTGATCTCTCTGATTTTATCCTCATGGTCTCTTCGCGAGATATATGTAGGATGGAGCATGGATGCTTGACTCCTCGGTGAAGGTTTCGAGCTACTGAGCGTCTCTCTTGCAGAGTCTTCCACTGGAGTTTATCTATCATCTCCGCAACGCATTCGCGATTACTAAATGATCCTGTAACGAAGCGCGCTGCTCTCCGTTGGATGTTCTCTAGCTCTTCTATCAACCCTAACTGGTACGGATCCCACACCGGTGAGCAGTATTCAAGCAGTGGGCGAACAAATGTACTGTAACCTACTTCCTTTGTTTTCATACTGCATTTCCTTAGGATTCTTCCAACGAATCTCAGTCTGGTATCTACTTTACCGACGATTAATTTTATGTGGTCAATCACTCCTAATGCCTACTCCCAGATAATTTATGGAATTAACTGCTTCCAGTTGCTGACCTACTATATTGTAGCTAAATGATACAGGGTCTTTCTTTCTATGTATTCACAGCACATTACACTTGTCTACATTGAGATTCAATTGCCATCCCCTGCACTATGCGTCAATTCGTTGCAGATCCTCCCGCATTTCAGTACAATTTTCCATTGTTACAACCGCTCGATATACTACAGCATTATCCGCAAAAAGCCTCAGTGAACTTCCGATGTTATCCACAAGGCCATTTATATATATTGTGAATAGCAACGGTCCTACGACAACCCCCAGTGGCACACCTGAAATCACTCTTACTTCGGAAGACTTCTCTCCATTGAAAATGACATGCTGCGTTCTGTTATCTAGGAACTCTTCAATCCAATCACACAATTGGTCTGATAGTCCATATGCTCTTACTTTGTTCATTAAACGACTGTGGGGAACTGTATCAAACGCCTTGCTGAAGCCAAGAAACACGGCATCTACCTGTGAACCCGTGTCTATGGCGCTCTGAGTCTCGTGGACGAATAGCGGGAGCTGGGTTTCACACGATCGTCTTTTTCGAAATCCATGTTGATTCCTACAGAGTAGATTTATAGTCTCCAGAAAAGTCATTATACTCGAACATAATACGTGTTCCATAATTCTACAACTGATCGACATTAGAGATATAGATCTATAGTTCCGCACATCTGTTCGACGTCCCTTCTTTAAAACGGGGATGACCTGTGACCTTTTCCAATCTTTTGGAACGCTACGCTCTTCTAGAGACCCACGGTACACCGCTTCAAGAAAATGAATGTTCGTGTTTATTCTCTCTCTCCCTCTGTACCTCTCCCATGCACGAATATACATATACAACGAAAGGTTTTGCATTTCATTATAAGTACCGCTGCTGATTAAATGTTACAAGGAATCTACCGTCTAAAAATCGAAGATACAACAAACTCACTAAAGTGTAGCCCTATAGAAAGTTTTCTCTTCTGTACTCTGGGATAATGGAGAAGGAACACACGTTAATACACCACACATGAAGAACCTCCGTTTTGATGATGGAATTTTATTGTTTGTCTCCGGGGAAGATTCACTTTCTGCAACCAATACGTGATCTTTACAGAGAAAGCCTGAAAGCAGAAAATTTTTATAATCAACATACTGAAAAGAAAGTATTACAGATAAGTGGTGAAGTCATAGAACAAGTTTATGAGCTTTTGTATTTCAAGAAACTCGATCTCGTGATGCAATCAAATCATCCAATGACATTTCAGCATGGTTCTCAATTTCTGTATCATTGCTAAACCAGCCCTCCCATTACTCTGCGAGTGCCATATGCATGTGCACATATCGTGAACCCTCTTACACTGTCTACACCACATTGCACAAATACTGTTTTGTGTTGTGGGAAGAAGGCACCACCAGTAGAGATGAGGTACAAAAACTATGTTCCTTAGCTGAAACACTTCGAAAATTCGGTAAGATTTTATTGTGATTGACCACGTCTCCCTATATGGATAGGAGTCGCGAAGTATTCTCGCGTTCGTAGATCGAAAGAGCTCACAACACCTTTGATGATCACCACCCCAACAAAGAAATCATAGCAGCACTCTGCCCTCTATTTTGACTATCTCCTCCTAAGACACACTGGTGCCATTCACAAGAAAACACGCGTATCCATCCAGAAATGTCCGCTCAATATTGGTTACCGTATTGTTGTTTGGTTCTACCAGCGTTACGTTATTGGTGAAGTCTTCTACTCACCATAGGGTGTGGAACTTGCCTTGCTATCCGATTGTATATTTAATGACTGTTGCATGGTGTTAAATGCTTATTTTGCTGTACATTCAACGCAAGATTCAATTTATTGTAGCAAAGATAAGTTCATACCGCGAGTGTGAGTTAACACTTATTTAGCCAGAGATTTAATTGACTTTGTTACTCTATTGGTTACCTGCAATGCTCTTGTCACAGTATTCGTTTTACGAGTGTAAGAATACACCCTTTACACGATGTGAGGTGAGGCCTGTTGATACATATTCTTTGTAGCAAGCGTAAGGATCAGACCTGGAGAGTGATTTTACGCTTATTTAGCTGGAGATTTCATTGATGTTATTACTGTATCCACTATTTGCAATATCACCATATTCGTTTCAAAAGCGCAAGACTATATCGTTTACACGACGTGACATGAGATCTGTCGGTACAATATTCATTGTAGCAAGGTTAAGAGTAACTCCTGGAGGATACACAAAGGTCATACCTGATGCAGAAAATGAGTGTTCGTGTTTATTCAGTCACGTTTTTTTTTTAAATAAATGAGCTGACATTACAGGAATTGAGCTCTAGACCTGTTATTCGATACACGGGAGTGTCTGAAAGCTCTGCCAGACAGCTTTAGACAGTTTGTATGAAGAAGTAGAATAAACATGTCCCATGACTGGTTAAAAACGTATGCACAGTGAGACGACTAGTATAAATATCCATGTGTGTTTCATTTACGTGGTCCGAATTATTTCAACGTTTTTCCTACATGAAACTGATTTTTACTTATCTGTGAACCACATTCATAGAGTGCCAGCACATCCAGAACGTCTGAAAGTAGGTCTCTGTCGACTGTTCAGTTTTTCATCAGTGATGGATAGTCAGATATTTTTCTATTGTTCCAAGAAGGCCAGTCTTTCCGAGAAATACATTTAATGGCTTGCAGAAAGCATCCTGTGGTTCAGTCTTTTGTCCCTCAGAGGCGGAAAAGTATATCCCTGTCAGCAGGTGAATCACTTTGAATACCATCAGCGACAGGTAAGAACAGGATGCTAGGGTGGAAGAGGTGTTGCAGGAATTGTGGGACATCTGTCGCTGAGCAGGCAGAGAAAAAGGGAGAAACCTCTGATTCCAGGTATATATTTTTATATCTATGAAGTTACTGTTATCTCTAGCTAGGAAGACTTTAAGCTGGATACACATTTGTTGTTTTTGTTGTTTTCGTCAACACATAAGTATTGCATCCGTAGGACAAAGAGTTATGGATTTTAGGACTAATCCCAGTCACTGCAGCATGGCCCCATATCTTGAAAGTGGAGGATTCTTTGTTTTCTCCTTTTACGTAGTGAAACATCAGGGATCATTTACACCCATAAAGGGTTAACGTCGGGAACTTTGTTTCTAATGTAGGAGGACAGAGTTTGCCGCGTATTAAATGTGGAAATTTGACGAATGAGAAGAACGAGACAACAACATCAATGTATGCTTTTTTGTCAGGAACAGTCCACCTTTGTCCTTACTGTTTACATTAAGAACTTATTAAAAATGTTCCGAACTTGTGTTTCATAGAAGTTCGATCCCTGGAACTTTATGAACAGGAGACAAGGTGATGAGGTGACAGTCTGGAAGGATATGTGAGATGGTCAGCAATCATAACCACCACAATACGGAATGGAACACTTTATTGCAAAGAGATTAAAAGTTCAAAAGAGTCTGAGCAGACCCATTAAAAGCAGGTCCCTGCTGACCAGTTTTTCATCAGTGATGGATAGTCACATATTTTTATATTGTTCCAGGAAGGCCAGTCTTCCCGATAAATACATTTAATCGCTTGCACAAAGCATCCTGTGGTTGAGTCTTTTGTCCCTCTCAGATCCGAAACAGTAAATCCCTGCCAGCAGGTGAATCACTTTGTATACCATCAGCGACAGGTTAGAACAGGATACTAGGGTGGAAGAGGGGCGAAGGAGGAGAAGGAGTGAGGAGGGGTGTTAGTAGGGGATGTAAGAATGATTCTAAGCTGCTTAGTCTGTATCGACACATCAAGGTGAACACACTTGCAACTGCCGCACTCTCCCCCGCGAGATCTATGGGGCCAGTTTTTGCGATAGCTGTTGAGCCGTGGAGATAACTCCTTTTCTGTTCTTTCCTGTCTTCCGTAGTCATATGTGACTATGGCGCAACATTTATCTCTGTGTATCGATTCTCCTTGTGAAGTAGCCGGCCGTTGTGGCCGAGCGGGTCTAGGCGCTTCAGTCCGGAACCGCGATGTTGCTACAGTCCCAGGTTCTAATCCTGCCTCGGGCATGGATGTGTGTGATGTACTTAGGTTAGTTAGGTTTAAGTAGTTCTAAGTCTAGGGCACTAATGACCTCAGATGTTACGTCACGTAGTGTTTAGAATCATTTGAACCATTTTTTTCTTCTTGTGAAGCAACATTCCTGGCGGTGCATCGAGGAGGTAGAGGAATACGGTGGGAGCCAGTACGACGAAGGTAAGCGAACAGCTGGTTATGGCGATCCAGGACGACCAGGGACCTGCACTGACAGTGGCAGCTATTTTTCTTGGGTGCTTGTTTTGGTCACGTCCTCAGCGTTCACCTTCCTCAATTTCTGGGGATATTGCGTATGGTTGAATGAAGTCCATTCATCTTAACGTACATTGGTTTGTGATTCAGACGATTAAGTGCTGTGTGCAACTGAATATTTAATTCTGTCCTGACAACATTCAATTTGCCTTTGCACCTTTCATTCGCAGTGGTCGTAGTAGGAGGGCTTTTGGCTTCGGTTAGTCATGGTGGTTTCCTGAAGGGCTGAATTTAATGTGATTGCTGATTGAGCATCTAGAGACGTGTCAACGAGACTTGCTGCGCAGCTGTTACTGGCTGTGGGACTGTGGGCACAAGCACATCTAGCTGGTCTTCCACTCGCGCCACAGTATCGACATGCGCTACTTGACTGGTACCGTCAATGGCTCACTCTAAAGATGGGCTGACGTGTCGTGGTCTTCAGCGATGGAGGCAGATTCTGCCTGAACTTAAGTGCTGATTTTTTGCACGTACGATGTACTCTTGATGAGTTCTGTCTCGTAGAGTGCATTCGTCCAAGACCCGAGATCTCATCATCTAGGATGGTATGAGCTACAACTCTCTTTCACCTTTAATATTTCTGGAGGCGATGCTAGCCTATGTATGTACAGAATGTTGTTAAACCGGTTCTTTTGCCTTCTTGAAACAGGAGGTGATGTGTTGTTCCAAAAGGGTAATGCTCGCCTAAACACTGCCAGTGAAACTCAACGTGTTCTGCAAGTCGTGCAGCAACTGGCCTGACCAGCACGAACACTGGACTTGACTCCAATCGAACAATTGTCGGATGTGATGGGACGATAAGTGACTCGTAGAACTTGTCAACCTGCAACTCTTACAGAACAACATGAACAGGTCGAGCAGACGTTACAGAATGTATTCCAGGACAATATTCGCCATCTGTACGATTGTCTGCATGCCGGAGTGAGTACCTGCATTGGCGCCCATGGGGGCTACGCCACGTACTAATGTGGGTCTTTCAGCATTGCTTGTGCTATTGATTTGTAAATGTAATCATTTCATTTACTCCATATGCACTGTTTCAACAATAAATCTTGAGTGAACTGGCAACCCTTAAAAACTGTGTACTTCTTTTCTGGTAGTGTATAATGACAATATGGTACTGGCAATTAATATGAAATCGTAAGTAGGAATACAGTGAGGATTCAGGAAACAATTCGACCTTGATACAGTCATTGACCTGACACACTTCATGATACCTCCCCACTCCACTTCTTCCCTGCTCCTCCTCTGCCTCATCCCCCACGCCACCCCTTGAATCCTCTGTCCACCAATGAAAGCCTAGTACTTTACCTTCCATTAAAACGAATCAGCCAATCGGCACACAGCACAGAAACACATAAGCTTCATATGAATTTTGTAAAATAGCCCCAAATTCAAATATATCTGCCGGTACTACAGTATTAAACATGTCATAAAATACATGCCTTTCACCTGAATTGCCTAAGTGGATTTATGTTCAAAAAACGTTCTTTTAATGCCCAATTATTAAAAAAATTAAGAAATCTCTACCTGCATTGCTCAAAAATGGTGTTACTATCAAGTAATGTTGCCAATAGTGCAGTATTTTCAAAATAATTACGGACGTTTCTCCTGAATTGGGTGAACTGGTGCCATTTGGCATTAAGGTGCAATTGTGACCCCTCCTCCCTCCTCCCCCCCCCCCCCCACACACACATACACACTCACGCACGCATATGAAAAATTATTATGCGCTCCAAAGCAAACTGAATTCTGGAGAGAGAGAGATCTTGTGTTAGAGTGAGTGTGTTTCATAACACATCCAGCCAGTTGCTAAGATATGATGCTTGTCAACTCAACTAATGTTATGACAAGTTCCATCTTCTCTCTCGCTCGCTCTCTCTCTCTCTCTCTCTATCTCTCTCCTCTCTCTCTCTCTGTCTCTGCAGTGCTTACCTGCATGAAACACTAATATTATATTGTGTTATAGTTGGAATGGGTGGAAAAAGAAACACAATCAAAAGTAATCTAGATGTAAAATTTATACATATTACAGAATTGTATGTGCATATGCATGTTTGCATGTATGTATGTTTGTTTCACATCTCATCCTAAATCACTGTGCTGATTTCAACCAAACGGTACACATATCACTTCCTGTCTGGAAATCATCGATAGGACACAAAATCAGTTCGAGACAGCGTCAAAACGTTTAGTAGAGCCGAGTGCCGTGGGTAGGTGCAGTATACTATTCCTTCTTTTGCTGGTGTTACATTTATACCAATTTTGCCTCGTTTCATATTTTATGTACGTTATGTTAGGTTAAATACTTTCTTTTGTTGAAAATATTATGGTAATAGATCGTTCAGTGGTGGGTTCTAGGATGCTACCACGTGACTGCATTCAACAGCTTAAAGGCTTCAGGAGGGCAGGTCTTGATGAAACAGAATGCCATTATTGCTCGTCAGAAATTTTCGTAATGTGCTGGTTTTAAATATATCAATTAGCAAAACAGTGTGAACAGTTCCAATCAACATGTTTCGTGTATAGGGGCAGTATTAAAATATTTCACGGAACCCATCGTAATAGCACTTATGATATTCGAAGAACCAAATCTCAAACTGCAGCGAAGAAATGTTGACTGGAGTGTTCTTGCAATTAGTTTAATTTGCAGTAATTCGATTTCCGGAAATGTTCTGCACACTGAACACGAACTATTTTTAAACTTCCGTATAAAACTTTCGTAGTTAAATCAAGTTTTATTTCGTACACGGAGCTCATTCACCAATTTTAATCCTTGTAGTTTTCCACGAGCGGCAACGAGAGGTACCTACATAATAACGGGCGCCACGAGTAAATGACGAAAGCCGTTACTGAAATACGCTTTTCAGCTGTTCAGCTCTAAATTCTGTGGATACAAGCTTTGCTAAATAAATACGTATAATGAAGAGGAGAGAAAGATTTAGCGATATATTTTTGTGTGTACTGTTTTTAACAGACGCGCTACTGATTAAATCTGTGTTCCACTCCCTCGATCTACGAACAACGTAAACAGTGGAACAATGAGTGCTATATAACAGATTGCTGTATTTTTCTCGGTCGGACTATCACGTACAATTCTGTTTCGTTTCTGAAACGACAGTTTTTTCCTGATTCAATGAATTTTCTCACAGCGTTAAACCAGATGGTTAAAGCAATTTTAATCCATAGCGTTCACAAATACAAAAGGACCGATCCTTTGATTGTGAATATCTTCATTTACGTGTAGTATTATCCAGAAATAGAATTTTGTTGTGCGATTGGTGGAACTGTTGATTCCGTCTTCCCTAAGGTCTCGCATCTGATTGTCTCATCACTTGCAGTTTCTGCCTTCCGCGGAGTCGCTCATTCGCCTTCTTCACGGTGAACCCTCTATTACAAGAATCATGGGAGGTGGGTTAGTTTATACCTCAATTGAGTTTTGCGTAGAGACTGTGGGCAGTGATGCAGATTCTAATATTGAGCTTGTTGTAAGGTTGGTACAGGGATAACTCGCAGAATAAGAACGTAATTTGAAAACAAAGCTGCATTTACTACTATGATGCCCACCAAATATTTGTTGCGTACAATAAGACGCAAAGGAATAAACTGTCATGGGTCGAGCAGACTATGCTCTTAAGTTGAATGACTTCTACGTTCAATAATTTTTATTTTTCGTAACCTCATGTATTAGGGAAACTGCCTGTTACGTCACTTCATCTCTTGTATCGCCACCGTACATTTCTTCCTCCACTCTGATTCCTTAAAATAAATATAAAATCAAAATATAAAATAATGAACTAAAACATAATCTTAAAGACAGCTGATCTAAAGCCCACTATTTTATCTTAAAAAGCAAATTAGAACTTTTCCTGGGAATATTTGTCTCCCCCACCCTCCCCTCACCCTCGTATTGGCTACATGTTCATTCCATTATCTCCTTTTTTTTTCATTTTGCAGCACTCCATGTGTGTGAAGTTAGAATCGAATCAGAGATTTTCTGGACTCCAACACACTCCTCAAGACTCAGAGTTGACACGCTTAACACAATGAAAACATGCTGTCTAAAATTTGGCCATAACAAGAGATGCTATAAAATCAGTTAATAACAATATTTACAATAACTGATAATGAAAATGAGATGAATGGACACTACCTACTTTAAATGAAATTCAGATCAAAATAAACTGCTGATTTATGATAAAAGTTCAACTTCGTACACAATAAAACCAACAGAATGACACTACAAACCTCACATTATAGATTATTAATTAGCACATATATGATGTCTATGGAAGGATAATGGATTCAAGCTGCAATTCCCTCAATGATGTGAAAACACGAACCTTATGAAATGACTAACTCCCACTTAATGAGCCGGTGCTGCATAGCATGCTCACCTTTCACTTGTCCTCGAAATGGACGTGAGGATGTGGTCAGCAGGAGATTTGTACAAGCCCGGAATCTCCAGATCGCTCTGTCTTTGGCGCGACGTCCCAGTACATAGCATCAGAACGATCGCCCTCAACGATCGAGTACATAAGGTCGCCTCTGAGACGAATGACCAAGAGTGTCTACGGTCTTGCATCCCTGCATCCATCTTTCCTGTTTACATTGGCACAGCATCAAACACTAATTAAACAAAATTTTATTTACTTCTGTCCGATGTCTTGAAATTGAAATGTTAAATAATTTCTCACCACAGAGTATTGAGCCGTGTGTACTTTCATCTTTCCACGGCTCGATTCCTGAACGTCTTGTGGAGCCAATATTTTTGGTAATCGACAGTGTTTGGGCGCGATCGGGCTTTTGCTGTCTTTTATTGCTTCGCTTCTATTTCATTTTTCCGCGGTTGTTCAGGGTTGATCTTTTATGAAGCACTTTCGTTTGAACTCCCGCCCGTAGTGTACCCACTGTCCATTGCGAGTCCTGTCTTTGGTGTACTTAGAAACCGTAGGTTGGTAACACGACCGACTCACATGTTTACTGCAGCAGACTCTTTGGCTTGTACTATTTATAGGCGAGCGCGGTCACGCTGGAGGAGGTTGTCGCGCAGTGGCCTTCGTGTCTGCTCTGGTGACGTCGACATCCTGCCTTCCCGCACTTCTACACGTGGAGGAAAGTCGGCCTGGTTCAGTCCCCTCTGTCCGCTCTTCAGTGGTTGTCCGCGGGAGGCGGATGGCAGTCTAATCATCGCCTGCGTCGACGAAGGCAAACAAACAGTTACCATCATGGGGCGGTAGAGCCGCCGTTCGGCGAGGGTTTGAGTCCGGGAGCAGTTCGGCTGGGTCGGTGTCTGCCGGGATGACTGGGGACGGCTCAGAATTGTGCACAGTAGTCCCGGACAAACGACGAAGTGTGCCGAAGGAAAGGAGAAAAGAAGTTAAGTGTGAATGTTTCAAGTTGATCGTCCTTCGGGATTTAGTTCATCCAGTCGTCTTTCCCGCCTTGTGGCCACCGCTGTGGCTATCCTCTGTTCTGTTCACTGGTGCAATTCTTACAGTGCAGATTCCTCCAAGCATCGTTGCTAACCGGTGTAGTGGTGTATTTTGGTAGTTATTTGTGTACGTTTGCACTTCTATGTTTTGGTAGTTCATCCTCCCGCCCTGTGGTTGCAGAATTTCGGGTGGGGAGTTAGTTCCTTGTCTCCCAAGATCTAGTGCTCTATTATTAAGGTTAATTCTAGTTCAGTCTAGTGTTCTGTTAATCCCTGGGTATATGTGTCCGCCATACTATTTGCGCTGTATTTATTCTAAGTGAGTTGCACTGACAGTAGTTGGGAGTTCGAGTCCTCTCACGGAGCTGATAAGGGGTCACATTGGTTTCGGATTGTCAGTTGGAGGGTGTTGCCTTAGAGGTTTGTTAACATTGGCATGTCAGCGTTGTCTAGCGCTACCGGGACCTAACGAAGAACATTGTGCTGATTAGGGAATGTTGTTACACGTTCTTGTTTTCATTTCGATATCTGTATTTGTGAAGGCAACCGCATGAAGTAAGATCTGTTCTGAATCTATGCTGGATCTTGCGCTCTTGGTATTTTTGGTTTTGTTTTGATCCCGACTGTTTGGGTGTCAGGAATATGGAACTGTGCTATTAATGTTTGGCTTGAAAGCGGACACGCGGCTAGTTTAGTACGTGTGTAGTGGCATGGCGTCCTCGTGAAGGCGTGCCCGCTAGATTTCTATTGCGTCTCCTCAAAGTGTAATTTCCACCTTACTAAAACCCCCTTGTTAAAAGGGAGGAAAAGAAAACTTTAGGAATATCTTCTATTTGCATTTACTATCTTACCTGTCGCTTAAGTGGTTAAGCTAATGGGAGCACCTATCCTAAAAGCAACTAGCGCAAGTCTGTTATGGTGGCCCTCGTGCCTGTTTTTGTCCGAAAGATTGTATAAACAGGCTTACATGCTCCGTATTGAACTTCTCATGTTTCTTGAGTGATTGTGGATTATTAAAACTTATTATAGTGCAAACGTTTGTATTTTACCAATCGTGCTTATAAGTTATTAATGTGATTGGCTGGAATGTACTACGAAAGTTTTAGGACCATAGATTGTCCAGGTAGAAATTTTGAAGCCATGCTGTGTTGTGAATTCATGTATTTATGTTTTATATTGCAATGAGAATTTAAATGTGGTAAACCCACGCTTTGTGATTAATAATTAAAGATTTAAGAGTGCGTTCACTTAGCACTTTCTTATGTGTTGTATTATTATAATTATTTTTAAAAAATTATATTAGGAGTTTTAATTTCTTTAAATTAAGCCTTTCCAATTCGAAAATGGTGGCCCTCCATCTTGGGCAATTGTAAGCATCGAAGCAGGATTTACGTAGTTGGTGTTATGTACTGAATGTTATGAATAAATTATTTACATGTTAAATGATGTGTCAATTCCTTGGCCCCGTTCACCCCTTGGTCGTAGTCTTTTAATATTAAATGATCAGACCACCGTTCCAAATACACTCCTGGAAATGGAAAAAAGAACACATTGACACCGGTGTGTCACACCCACCATACTTGCTCCGGACACTGCGAGAGGGCTGTACAAGCAATGATCACACGCACGGCACAGCGGACACGCCAGGAACCGCGGTGTTGGCCGTCGAATGGCGCTAGCTGCGCAGCATTTGTGCACCGCCGCCGTCAGTGTCAGCCAGTTTGCCGTGGCATACGGAGCTCCATCGCAGTCTTTAACACTGGTAGCATGCCGCGACAGCGTGGACGTGAACCGTATGTGCAGCTGACGGACTTTGAGCGAGGGCGTATAGTGGGCATGCGGGAGGCCGGGTGGACGTACCGCCGAATTGCTCAACACGTGGGGCGTGAGGTCTCCACAGTACATCGATGTTGTCGCCAGTGGTCGGCGGAAGGTGCACGTGCCCGTCGACCTGGAACCGGACCGCAGCGACGCACGGATGCACGCCAAGACCGTAGGATCCTACGCAGTGCCGTAGGGGACCGCACCGCCACTTCCCAGCAAATTACGGACACTGTTGCTCCTGGGGTATCGGCGAGGACCATTCGCAACCGTCTCCATGAAGCTGGGCTACGGTCCCGCACACCGTTAGGCCGTCTTCCGCTCACGCCCCAACATCGTGCAGCCCGCCTCCAGTGGCGTCGCGACAGGCGTGAATGGAGGGACGAATGGAGACGTGTCGTCTTCAGCGATGAGAGTCGCTTCTGCCTTGGTGCCAATGATGGTCGTATGCGTGTTTGGCGCCGTGCAGTTGAGCGCCACAATCAGGACTGCATACGACCGAGGCACACAGGGCCAACACCCGGCATCATGGTGTGGGGAGCGATCTCCTACACTGGCCGTACACCACTGGTGATCGTCGAGGGGACACTGAATAGTGCACGGTACATCCAAACCGTCATCGAACCCATCGTTCTACCATTCCTAGACCGGCAAGGGAACTTGCTGTTCCAACAGGACAATGCACGTCCGCATGTATCCCGTGCCACCCAACGTGCTCTAGAAGGTGTAAGTCAACTACCCTGGCCAGCAAGATCTCCGGATCTGTCCCCCATTGAGCATGTTTGGGACTGGATGAAGCGTCGTCTCACGCGGTCTGCACGTCCAGCACGAACGCTGGTCCAACTGAGGCGCCAGGTGGAAATGGCATGGCAAGCCGTTCCACAGGACTACATCCAGCATCTCTACGATCGTCTCCATGGGAGAATAGCAGCCTGCATTGCTGCGAAAGGTGGATATACACTGTACTAGTGCCGACATTGTGCATGCTCTGTTGCCTGTGTCTATGTGCCTGTGGTTCTGTCAGTGTGATCATGTGATGTATCTGACCTCAGGTATGTGTCAATAAAGTTTTCCCTTCCTGGGACAATGAATTCACGGAGTGTATATAAAGTAGGGGGCCAACCTCTCTAGGTTTGTGGCTGTATTTCGTGTCTGCCGTCGAGACTCGATATGCGAATCGGTGCGTTGTCTATACAACTCAGAATTTCCAACACACCAAGCGTACGCCAAGAGAGCTTCACCAGGTCCCGTTCCCACAGCAGCAGGTATGGTCTCTTCAAGAGTAGTATGCTCTCTCCAGATGCTATCGTATTGCAGGCCAGACCTTAAGACTCAAACCCGCTAGTTGGGCCCTGGACAGTATCACACGCTACTACATCGAAAATCCCGACCTTTCCTTGAGTGACACGAGTGTCCCACAAACCTCATTCGAGTACCTCTAGAACCTGCGTTGGCCACGGACTTAATGTTCTGAGTTGCGAACGCAATGCCACGTTATTCCCAGTTATGTGTGGCCACAGCTGTTCCCCTAGTCGTGCAGAAATAAGCTACACAGATCCCACAAATACGCTTGTTCGAAGCGTCAAAGATAGACAACCCCTGCACGTTTTATCAGATACAAGACTCAGAATCAAGTATGGCAATCAGAGTTCATTAAGGTGCTGAAAATCAGTGACCCGCATATATTGTTTCACCATGAGCAACAGATAGCCTTAGCCTATTAATGGGAGGAGGCAAGCCAGACTTCTGGACGTTTGGTTAATAATGTTTGGGCAGTGGAATTATTGACAACTATATAATTTTTTTAACTGGATGTCACACGAATAAGGTGAAATTTTATGAAATCAACAAAATCTTTCTTTCGCTAACCATATGCCTCCCAGTAGTTGGAGTCTACAGTAGTTAGAATCTTTTTGTTTAGCTGGCTGTAGCTGCTATTTGCTGTAATTGCTGTACATCTACATCTACTTACATACTCCGCAATCCACCATACGGTGCGTGGCGGAGGGTACTTCGTTCCACAACTAGCATCTTCTCTGCCTGTTCCACTCCCAAATAGAACGAGGGAAAAATGACTGCCTATATGACTCTGTACGAGCCCTAGTCTCTCTTATCTCATCTTTGTGGTCTTTCCGTGAAATGTAAGTTGGCGGCACTACAATTGTACTGCAGTCAGCCTCAAATGCTGGTTCTCTAAATTTCCTCAGTAGCGATTCACGAAAAGAACGCATCCTTTCCTCTAGAGACTTCCACCCGAGTTCCTGAAGCATTTCCGTAACACTCGCGTGTTGATCAAACCTACCAGTAACGAATCTAGCAGACCGCCTTTGAATGTCCTCCCTCAATCCGACCTGATAGGGATCCCAAACACTCGAGCAGTACTCAAGAACAGGTGTTATCAGTGTTTTATAAGCGGTCTCCTTTGCAGATGAACCACACCTTCCCAAAATTCTACCAATGAACCGAAGACGACTATCCGCCTTCTCCACAACTGCCATTACATGCTTGACCCACTTCATATCGCTCTGCAATGTTACGCCCAAATATTTAATCGACCTGACTGTGTCAAGCGCTACACTACTAATGGAGTATTCAAACATTACAGGATTCTTTTTCCTATTCATCTGCATTAATTTACATTTATCTATATTTAGAGTTAGCTGCCATTCTTTACACCAGTCACAAATCCTGTCCAAGTCAGCTTGTATCCTCCTACAGTCACTCAACGACGACACCTTCCAGTACACCACAGCATCATCAGCAAACAGCCGCACATTGCTATCCACCCTATCCAAAAGATCATTTATGTAGATAGAAAACAGCGGACCTACCACACTTCCCTGGGGCACTCCAGATGATACCCTCACCTCCGACGAAGTAGTAGTTCGTGTTATGAAGATTTTCTGTGAGGTGAGTGACTTATGAAAAAGAATAGGGTTTTCACTGTTCAGATTCATGATTGCAATGAGTTTAGGCAATTAACAGAGTTGGACGTAGTTTCATATTTCTTTAATTTCATAGCTTTTGGATTTGTATTGTTGTTGGGATTTCTTGAAATTCGAGGCCATTCTTTTGTGTTAATTATTAGAAGTCCTGTCAATGTTTAGCAGTCAGATTGCGTTGGGATTGTATATTGTGAGTAATAAATGAGTAGGTTAAGTTTGAGTTGTGTTTGTCAGGGAAAATTCTGTAGGTCAGTGTTCAATAAAAAATAATTGAAGAGGAACTTTCAGCATGGGCTTCTTTTATTTAAAAAAAATGACCAACCCATACACAAGGTAACAGGAGGTACATCACACAAGACTTTACACTATCCAGTTCACTCACTGACATACTATGCAAAAGTGATTACCGATGCCTCTTTCAAGTGGAGGTATGAAAGAAAGCCCTTAGTTAAAGTGTTTGAAAATGGTGCTGATTAAGTCTGTTTTACTAACAAACTTGTCCGAAAATAATAAATCGTCGAATACCAAGATACACACATATATGCTGAATGAGTTTAAACATTTTATAAACGAGTGAGCGTAATGCTGTTGGTGGATTATCGTATATGAGTGAAATAGTTCATACTAAATTGCGGCATCATTAATCGGAAACTGGATAAATAAGAGGCAGAAGGGCATATAGGTAGATACATATAAAATTTACTGTGATCCCAACTGTTACGGGCGAGCGTGCTTTAAAGACTAAAATAGGAAGAACTGTGACCACAGTAATTAATATTGATACATGTAAATAATCCATTTGATATGAATATATCGATCGCTCTTCATTTTATAAGAGACTCATGCAAATGAAGCACAGGTGGTAAACAAGAGACGTAGAAAGCAGAAATTAATGGGCTCCCATCTGATTACTTAAAGACTTAGCTCGGTGTCACTATAACGTTTGAATAAAATTTATATTGAGGCAAAAATATTTAGTGTGTTCGACATTTAGTGTTTCAAATGTCCTGATATAATTGGTACGTGTGGTCTACTATAAATGAACAAGGGTCACTGATGGTGACTGAATACAAATATGTAATTTATAAGGCAAGTTCTTAATAGGATTGGGTGCAATGTCTGCTGCAAAGGAACGCAAATGTACCAAGTGTATAATCTAGAGCTATTGATAAAATATCGATATAGCTAGTTTTGCAAAGAGAATCGATATGTAAAGGTGATATTATTTCCACGATATATCGCTACCGAAATAGCAGTATCGAGGGCCGATATTTTAATTTCAGTTTTTCGAAACTTTCGGTAAATATTTGAAATTGTTCTTTCGAAACTGTATTAGAACATTATTTTATTTTCACTGTGTGAATGAGTCTTCCTAGTTTTTGAGCTTTCATCACGTCCAGTCTTTCTCTTTGACTGTGTGAAGGAAGTATAGGTGGCACAAAGAAGATGTCCAGCTGTACTGGGGATTGGCGGTGTTAAGGGGACAACATGATTTCCAATGATGAGGAATAGCATTCCAGTTTCGTTAAAAGAAAAAGTGTGCTATTTCTTCACATCTGCGTTATTCGAAAAAGAGTTGCTGAAAATGATGAGTATAGATCTAAATGACAAGATTACTCTTTGCGGCGGGCGGAGACGTGTGAGGGGAAGTGCTGTCGTAATCGGCGCTCTGCACTACCAGCAGAAAGTGCATCGTCTAACTTCACCACCCGATTTTAACACTAGAACTGCTAGGTCGCTGACGTTTGCAGAAATGAAAAAAACAGGGAATCCGATACGAAGTGTTCCGGCAAACCCGGTATGTGAAACCGAACGATGAACCTATCGGACACATTTTATTCTGTCACTTTCATGCAGTTACCATTTGAAGTGAAGTGGATGTCGCCAAGCATGAACGTGCACCCTTTCCCTTTCAATTCTTGCTCTAAGGTAGATGAGCAGGCTGCTAGCTTATTGATGTACATAATATCCAATAATAAATCAATACTTAAATATACAGCTCTAAGCCGGCGCTTCAGTCCGGAACCACGCTGCTAGTACGGTCGCAGGTTCGAATCCTGCCTTGGGCATGGATGTGTGTGCTGTCCTTAGGTTACTAGGTTTAAGTAGTTCTAAGTCTAGGTGACTGATGACCTCAGATGTTTAAGTGCCGTAGTGCTCAGAGCCATTTGAACCATAAAGCTCTAAAACTGACTGTATATTTACAATGTACAACCGATATTTTTATAGGGCGATACATCGATGTACTTTTCGTCGATATATCGATGCTTTTCTCGACGTATCGAGAGTCAATGATGAAACCGTTTAGATGTCGATATTCCGGGCTCCCAATATTTTTAAAAATATTTACAGTCCTAAATCTAACCGAGTTATTTCTTTCGAGATTGACCCACGAGTGACAGAGTGGCGTGTCACTGTAACACGTGCACACATTAGGGCAGGGTGCACTACACGTGCACCACCACGTGGGCGCGATATAGTGGGTGTGTCCGCATACAGGGCATGATGAACCAGTGGATAGTGTGTCGGTGAGCACGACCGTAGTATTCTGGGGCACTTGGAGTCTCTTTCAGGCAAGATGCTCCTGTAGTGCGAACTAGTCTGTTCATAGACAGAGATTTGACGAAGGCTAACGCAATGTCAAAAACTGGTTGAACTTAGTATGGTAGAGCCCATAATATGCTCTCACCATCTGGGATAGAAAGCAGTTTTCAGATTCGACAGCCACATGATGGTGGTAGCGTGAGTGTAGTCGTTTAGAGACCGAAATTTGGGGGTCTACAAAGTCAGAAAGCACAGAACTGCAAGGCTACAATTTGGTAGGTAGAAAGAAAGTGTACGTCTACAGCGTCATGAGGCGATGCAAAATATCTTTTCAGCACGTGACAGGACTGAGATGACCCTCTCTATCAACTCACCAGCGTAAACATCTTTTCTGGCTGATGAGTGTGTCTCCCTGCACGGGTCATTAGCCCTCGTTGCTGTAGCCAGGGACGGAGCCAAAGGTAGGTGTAGGCAGGGAAAGAGCCTTTTTCCCCCACACACCACTTCATGTCCATCAACTCGGATTAGCATCTTCATCAGACATCAGGGCGCGGCCTGGTTCCTTGCACAGTTACAACGCAAGTGACCCTCGCACTTGTTTGGGTTCACTCGTCCAATTGCCTCTGCACATTACCAGTGCTGAAAGTCACATACAAGACAAATCTCACAAACTGCTTGGGAGTGTACATGGGGTAGACAGAAATACATTAGCCACGATTAATACTAAGCCTGTTCCCACACAAAACCTATGACAGTTTATCTAAATGTAACATGTGCACATGTTTACATTCACATGGCATTCACATACAACATGTAAGTATAGTAGTATTATTATTATTAATCAGACTACCTATCCCACCTATTACAGTGCTAATGGAGTACAAGAATTTTTACCCCGCTAATTGAATAACACCTCCCCTAATAAGTATCATAAAGGAAAAACATTTGTTAGTGGAAGGAAACAAGTAAATCAAACCATGAGGCCTCTGATATGACGTGATTCCAATCCTTTGTCCACTGACTATGTAGTGAATGTTCATGATTGCTTATACAGTCCGTACTTCCTTCCATTCGTAATCAAACACCTTTAAAGCATTTTTAATTAGATATATCAACAAATACATGAACAAGGCACAAAGAATATTAATTCAACATTAAATAGGCAGTCACATATTTTCATTGGGTCTGCTCAGACTATTTTGCACTTTTAATCTGTTTGCAATAAAATGTTACATTCCGTATTGTGGTGGTTATAATACCCTTCCCAACTGTGAACTGATCATCTTGTCTCCTGTTCATATAGTTCCAAGGAACGAACCTCTATAAAACACAAGTTCGGAACATTACTAATAAGTTCTTAATCTAAAGAGTAGTGACGAAGGTGGACTGGTCCTGACGAAAAGCATACATTGATGTTGTTGTCTCGTTCCTCTCATTCGTCAAGCTTACCCATTTAAAAAGCTGCACACTCTGTCTGTCCTCCTAAATTAGCAACAAAGCTCCCTACGTTAACCCATGATAGGTGTAAATGATCCATGATGTTTCACTACGAAAAAGGAGAAAACAAAACATTCTCCACTTTCAAGATATGGACCCATACAGCGGTGGCCGGGATTAGTCCTAAAAGCCATAATTCATTGCATTACGGATGCAATACGTACGTGGTGACGACAACAACAAAAACAACAAATTTGTATCCTGCTTAAAGTCTTCCTATTAGCTAGCGATAACAGTAACTTCATAGATATAAAAATATATACCAGGAATCAGAGGTTTCTGCTATTTTCGCTGCCTGCTCAACGACAGATATCCCAATTCCTGCAGTAATGAAAATAAAAATATCAGACAGTGCGTCTCCTCTCCAACATCACTCTTTATAACCTGGAACTCCTTCCTGGCAACTTTTTCTATGAGAGAACACATAAAATAAAGCCCCAAAATTTCATAATGCTATACACAACATACTACCTATGTTCAGAGTCTGAAGGATCACACATAACCACATTAAACTGAAAGAAAATTCGCAGGATGCAACATATGACACAATTACTATCTGTGTAATAGGAATAAAGGCTGAACTATTGTTTTCTAAGGCCCGATTAGCTTCTATACTTGATAAATGGTTTCAAGTGGCTGATGTGATGAAATCCTATGAATTTTCCAGTCCTCAAGATTTCCAGTTCGCAGTCATTTGGTTGCTCGACTCTTCTGAAACGTAATGGTCCAATATATGGTTGACAAATCTGTGGCACACTCTCTTTTGTGTATTTGACAGGGTGAAGGATTTCACCAACACTTTCTACTCAACGTGGTAATGATGAATACCTGCTTTATTGCTACCACTCTCCTTTATTTTGAGGGCTGCTTCCGAGATTCAGTGTAATGCCTGGTTCACTGCCTCTGCATGACGTTATCGCCTCCTGGATGATAATTCACTATCTACATCCACATCTACATCTACATAGGTACTCTGCAAGCCACTGTGTTGTGAGTGACGGAGGGTATCCTGTACCACTTCCAGTCATTTCCTTTCCTATTCCACTCGCAAATAGAATCAGGGAGAACTACTGTCTATGTGCCTTCACGTGAGCCCTAATTTTTCGTATCTTATCTTCATGGACCTTATATGCAATATATGTTGGCGGCAACAGCATTATGTTGTAGTCAGCTTCAAAGGCAGGTGCTCTAAATTTTCTCAATATGTTTCTCAAAAAGAACGTCGCTTTCCTTCCAAGGATTTCCATTTGAGTTCCTGAAGCATATTCATAATTAGTGTTGGTTGAATCTTCCACTAACGAATATAGCAGCCCGCCTCTGAACTGCTTCAGTGTCTTCCTTCAATCCAACGTGGTACGGATCCCAAACACTAGAGCAGTACTCAAGAATAAGTTGCACCACCATCCTATATGCTGTCTCTTTTACAATGAACCATTCTTTCCTAAAATTCTCCCAATAAACCAAAACCGACCATTCGCCTTCCATAGCACCGTTCCCACATGCTCGTTACACTTCATATCGGTTTTCAATGTTACTCCCACATATTTAAACGATTTGACTGTCAAGCAGGACAGTATCAGAACATTGCAGACTTGTTCTTCCTACTCATCTGCATTAACTTTCTCCAACGATTTATCCGGTGAGTGTTGGTTCTTTAACACTATGAGTGGAAGCAGCAATGTCATGCAATGTGGCATCTAATTCATCACCTCCAGAAAGTCCTTTAGGAATACATTCCACACTGTGTGTTGTTTCGCACAGCAAACCAGGAAAAGGTTTCTTAGCATTCTGCAAAACTGGACGTCAAATGGTGAGCTGCTATGAAT
Organism: Schistocerca piceifrons; assembly: GCF_021461385.2. Classification (NCBI taxonomy): domain Eukaryota; kingdom Metazoa; phylum Arthropoda; class Insecta; order Orthoptera; family Acrididae; genus Schistocerca; species Schistocerca piceifrons. The sequence goes on along the minus strand of NC_060139.1, from coordinate 974,706,630 downwards.
ACTGGTTTAATCTTATGGCATATCAAGGTCCTTGTCCACATAACTAAACTGCATAAGGAAGTCCTTGCATAGAGCTTTGGGGACTGTCGAATTTTATAATAGCATTACTTACACTTGCTTGTAGCCAGTTCCGTTGCCATGGTCGTAAAACACAACCCAAAACTAGTCCTTGGAAGGAGTTCCACTAAATCTGTCGCCCTGATATGTCGCAGTTTTATTACCCTACAATTGGGTAGAGCGGAGTGTGAGTAGTCTGCATCAAAGGCTTGCCCTTTTGACAGTCTTTTAACACAGACAAAAATTTCCTGATTCGCCTCTCAATGTTATTGAACTCGCACAAAATCTTCAGCTTCAGGAACACTTACGCAGACGTAAGTGCTCATATCTGTGTTGTGTATACCAAATAATCTTGTCTGTTGGCCCTTCCGAGATACACATCACCTACACAGAGCCCACCGAATTCCTGCGGTAGAACTTTCTCAGTAAGTAAAACTATCTGATGGCCGCGTCTCTCCAGTCTTCCCACTTAGCTTTTAACGCTATGAGAGCTGAACCGTTTTCCTGTTCTCTGGCAACATCACTCATAGTTAAAGTAATTTCGTTCTCTAAAGCCACCTTGCACATTCACAACGATTTTGATTATCCCAGACTCATACGTGATCGGAAAGTCGAAATCCTGAAGAACTAACACCCATCTGATTGATCTTTCACAACCTAACGTGGCGATGAGTAAGCATCCGAGGGCTTTATGATCAGTGAACACCTGCATCTCGCGCCCATAAATTTTTAAAGAGTCGGACGATGGCCAGAGTCTCCGAGTAGTTCCTTTCACACATAGTTAATACTTGATCCCCGAGTGTTTACCATATTCCTCAACCTCCTGAAGAATCAAAATCTCCATCCATTTCCTGGAACCATCAGTCGCCATACAACGATTCTTTGAAAGATGAGAATGTGACAATATAAGTGCCTTCGTTAACCTTTCTTTCAATGGGTATAACTCGCGTTCTGCTGCGTTGTCCACATTAAAGCTTTTTGCCGGTTAGTTCACAAAGGCGTGGAATTCCCAGAGTTTCCGTTATTATCAATTTTTTGTACAACACAATTATTCTGAGAAACCCTCTCAATTGCTCTCCTGTTGTGAATGTAAGAAATCCAGTTACAGCATTGATCTTATCTACTGCAAGGAGTAATGTCTTCGCCGGAGACGATGTGGCCGAGGACTTCTACCTTGCATGTACCAAACTGTGATTCTTCCATGTTGATAGTCGTTTCAAGACCCCTTATTGTGTAGAGTAGTTGAGAACATGTACTTTCGGCGACAGTATCGTCAACGTAGTTTTCGATTCTGTCTTTTAATCAATTGTAAAGAATTCCCACAAATTCTCGTACAAATGCGGCGAATGAAATATTCAGGCCGAAGGGCAGACGCTGGTATTGGTAACAGTATGAAAACAAGAAATTCGGTCTACTGTCAACATGCTGGGTGCATTTCAGCTTGTCAGAAGTTCGAGCGGAGATCATTGTCAAAGGAAACGCTAACCCCATGAAATTTTTGAGTTTCTCCGGGCGATGTGTCTTCATCGCAATAATAGTATTAATTTGTAGAGAACATTGTACAAGTTGTATTGATTCATCTTTCTTTTCGATGCGGGGCCATGGCTGTTACATGTTTAATCGATCCATCAATTAGCATCCGGTGTGCTTCATTTGCAACTTCCATTCTGTACACCAATGCTATTACATATGATGTTCCTTAACTTTGGGTTTATATGGAAACTCTTAATCACCCCAACCTTTAGTGAAAATACAGCCATATCGAAGTGTAAAAGTACTACTAAATGTTCCCTGTAGTAAGAGCTGATGTGGCTAAGTTGGTCTTCTCTTTCGTTCATTTTGCCTTTGGTTTCTCGTTTGTTCCCCTCTTCCTGTGCTCGTTGTCCACTGTAATCATGGAGATCCTGTCTCATTTCTTGCAGCGTTCCTGTACATAATCGACCTTCATCCAATTTGCGTGAATTTGAGCACGAATACCCTGCTCATCGAATCATATCATCTTGTCCTTTTAGAACATTACGACATCTCTCCTGCGATCGAGTATGGGTTGTTTTTCTTCTAGAAACTCCATGCCAATGGTTAGGTTGATGGCCACCTTCAGAACGATGAGGAAATTTCCCGTTAATGTATGCCCCTGACAAATGAAGTCTAATTATGTCTGTCGAGTCATTTCTGTTACCTTCCCTACAGTGGAACTTTTAATCGTTGCTTTTTGTCCAGAGGGGACCGGTCGTTGAATTCAGTCACACATTTTCCAAGTGTCATGTCAACAATCGATCCCACTATCTAGAATTACTTTCAGATCACTGTTACCTATCGTCAGTTTAATTACAGTGTGCTGCTCTTGCGATTAAACTATATACCGCGTGATCAAAAAGTCAGTATAAATTGGAAAACTGAATAAATCACGGAATAACGTAGATAGAGAGGTACAAATTGACACACATGCTTAGAATGACATGGGGTTTTATTAGAACAAAAAAATAAAATACAAAAGATCAAAAAATGTCCTACAGATGGCGCTTCATCTGAGCAGAATAGCAATAATTAGCATAGCAAAGTAAGACAAAGCAAAGATGATGTTCTTTACAGGAAACGCTCGATATGTCCACCATCGTTCCTCAACAATAGCTTTAGTCGAGGAATAATGTTGTGAACAGCACTGTAAAGTATGTATGTAGTTATAGTGAGGCATTGGCGTCGGGTGTCGTCTTTCAGCATCCCTAGAGATGTCGGTCGATCACGATACACTTGCGACTTCAGGTAACCCCAAAGCCAATAATCGCACGGACTGATGTATGAGGACCTGGGAGGCCAAGCATGACGAAAGTGGCGGCTGAGCACACGATCATCACCAAACGACAAGCGTCTAGCAATATGAGGTGGACCGCCATATTGCATAAAAAACATACGTTCCAGCAGGTGTTTATCAGGCAGGCTGGGGATGATACGATTCTGTAACATATCGGCGTACCTCTCACCCGTCACGGTAGCAGTTACAATACCAGAATCACGCATTTTCTCGAAGAAAAAAGGCCCGATAACGGTGGACGTAGTAAATCCAACCCATACCGTGACTTTCTCGTCGTGCAATGGAGTTTCCACGAGAGTTCTAGGATTTTCGGTATCCCAGATTCTGCAGTTGTGGGCGTTGACAGACCCTCGGAGCTTGAAATGAGCTTCGTCGGTCCACAACACGTTACTCAACCAATCGTCATCTTCCGCCATCTTTTGAAACACCCACACCGCAAATGCCCTCCGCTTTACTAAATCGCCAAGAAACAGTTCATGATGCCGAAGGATTTTGTACGGATAGCATCGGAGGGTACGCCTAAGTTCCAACCAAACAGTAGTGTATGGAATGCCTGTGCGACGAGCGACTGCACGAGCGCTGACTTCTACGTGCATAGACGAGCCCACTACAGTCTCCATTTCCTCCTGAACTGTCTCAGCAGCACTACGCCTTGTGCTCGATCGGCCACTACGGGGTCTATCATCTAAACGACCCGTGGCTTCGAACTTCGAAATCATTCTCGCCACAGCTGCATTTGTCAATGGACCTTTACCCGTTCGAATCCTCTTCCTATGGCGACAGGATCGTAACGCTGAACTAGCACATTCCCCATTCTGATAATACAGCTCCACTAAAAGCGCCTTTTCAGGTAACGTCAACACGCTGCGACTGCTGCCGCATCTGATTCTCTCTCTCATTGCAGCTCCTTCTATACACGATTGTCATGCGCAGGCACTGACGTTTTGCTGTCCAGCGCCATCTGTCGGACATTTTGTGAACTTTGTTTTTTTTTAAGTTCTAATAAAACCCCATGTCATTCCAAGCATGTGTGTCAATTTTTACCTCTCTATCTAAATTATTCCGTGGTTTATTAAGTTTTCAAATTTATACTGACTTTTTGATCACCCAGTATTTCTCTTCTAGCAAGTTCTCTGCCATATCTTCATAATTTAGAGCGCTAATATGAATAGTTCTGAGAAGTTTGCTGGGCAACTTAGTGACACCTTCTATCGTTGTTGCTTGTTATTTCCATGGCGTTGATTGCCAGATGGGTTGGCTGAACGACCCTCAACTACTTCGTCATGTGCACTATTTTGCGCTGGAGCAAATCCATTCTGCCTGAAATGTCACGCAGTATCGCTTCTTTTGTGATAGTGATTGTTCCAGTGATTTTTTTCTGATGTGGATAATTGTCACGGTGTCCGTTAATATTCCTCGTCTGCTGGATGTTATCGAGGTAGTCAGGTGCGCAACTATACTCGCTAGCAATCACGTCATCATATGTGAGTTTCAAATCTCTTAAAATGCTATTATATGCTTCTACATCATTTACACTTCTGCCCATAAACACCGTCTGTGGTGTGGTGGAGCCTCGTACGTCAGAAGTGGATAATTTCAGCACTGAGCAGCTGGACCTTTTTAACAGAGTGGCAACGAATTTGATAGTGCTCTTGAATCCTGAGCAACCACAACCTTTAGTTCGTTTGTCATAATTACGTTTTCCTTTAATTATATTTAATGAGATATTAACTGCTTAGAATTCGTAGTTTCTTCCTAGAATTTCACGCTCAAAAACATCAGATGTTTCTCTTACTCTCAACTCCATTTATTTATTCTGTGTTCAGATCTTACGCACACTGCCGTTCGCTTGCTGTCTGTCACATGATTCCATTCTCCATAGAGGGAACAAACACTTTTTTGTGTTTACCTCTAGCAACTTGTGCGCTCATAGTTTTCCTATCACCTTTTTCAAACCTAACTTTCACCTTTTCTAAAAATCGTCACGAAACTAAGCTCAAATGAATTTTCCAGGAAAGACGCCACCTTTAAACTTTCTACTTTAATATCGTTTTTTGGCCACACCACTTTCTGACATCTTCTCATCTGTCGGTTGAGTGGATGTTAAGCTAACACTAACAATCGGCTTAAAATTCAAGTATTGACAATGCAGAATATCTGAAATATGATGATGTGGTCTCAATTGATCTAAACGTATCCTAATGTATTATACAATTCTGAGAATCGCCGGAATGTAGTTGCATGAACCGCAATCATCTCAACTGTCAGTTAATTATTTTACCGCTATATTGGCAATCTCCATGCTTTCTGAAATACGAGATGCTGTTAATATTTCTGCTGTCGTAACATGAAACAGAGTGCAATAGCGGAGATAGAGTTTAGCTATTATTTTAAACCATTACTGGCCATTGTCCCTTTTTTGGGACGCGTATATTTTACTTATTTCAACGTAAGCAATGGAGCTTTTAGCCTTCATTGTTGGACCTGTAGGTTCAACTAACTGCTATAATGCCTGTAAATGTAAAATAAATAACTTTTTTCTAAGTACTTCACGTCAGGAAAATTATAAACTTGCCGATTTTTTGTTCTCGTACTTGGCAGCACTGTTTGTCTGCTGGTAGTTCCTGGACGACAATGAGCTGTGATTTAGTTGTCTGGGCGTGTTTCTTATGAACATATGGATGTTCATGTAACATTAAGTGTACTTCAGATTTTTTCAAGTAAGTGCAATATCGATATATTTTATGCGTCCCAATAATGGGACAATGGCATGTTACACTGTCATTTATTGTTGATGTGCCCTATTCTTGTATACACGTATTATACAGAGAAGAATTGCATTTTAATTTCTTTATATCTGCTTTTTTTCATGTTCTATTCGAATTTTAAGATTCTAGCAGGATAAAAACATGCCGCGTGGACTTACACTTGAAGAAATTCTAACAGAACTAGCGAACCATCAAGAGAGTGACGATGAAGATAATGATGTATAATTGGCGATTATTCCACCCAATGCAGATGTAATAACAGATGAAGAAGACATTGACAAAAATGCATTGAACAATGAGTCTGTTGTACAAGATGTAGTCGGTACTTTAGAGAGAAGCTCTCACTTTTGGATGTCCGACAGAGAATAGTGATGTTTTACCTATCAAAGAAAACAGGATCTGTACCAAAACGCAGAGGACCACAAGGAAGCGAATTGATGGGAGGACGGGTGAGCACAGATGTAGATCCAGGAAATCATTTCATTGTGTCAAGTAAAACACAGAATGGGGTAAAACACAGAAGAGATGTGCTTACTGCAAGAAGAAAACAACAAAAATTTGTGATAGGTGCAATGTAGGTGTACACGACAAGTGCTTCGCTTCATTTCATACTGAATAGACATTCAATAATATTAAAACATTCTTTATTTATTGTTTGTGTTGTTTCGTACAATATTATGCATGGAGAATAAGGTTGTGAATTTGGATAGCGCATTTGGCCAATGTCCCAAAAATGGGATGGTCTGTAGTTTTTGTTCTAATAAACTGAAAATTTTCAAAACAACTTTTTATTCAATTAATCACTCAATGTAACGTATTTATGTGTAAAAGTTTGCAAAAAAAGATCCGATAGAGTTTTGGCCAGTAATGTGTTAACTATAAAAATGATAGAAAACGTAATTTCTTATTCCCTTACAGGAACGTAACATTAAACGCATAAGGAAGACTGAATTTTCTCAAGCACTTTTACATTACGAAATATATTCGCTTTCTGCGACTGTGAATTGACGTCAGTTGTTTGCGACACATAGAAATTTGTTCCCACCCGGGACTCGAAGATAATGACGTATAATTGGCGAGCAGTAACTTTAACCACTTCGGCTCTCCGAGCACGCCTCCAGCACTGATCACAAAAATTCCATTCATATATGATACCGTCATTTTAGGTTATTTTGATCATCACGACCTATTCGTATGTTTAATGTCTCATTTCGAAATACGTCGAGAATGAGACTTAAGGTGGAAACTGTAATCTGAATGAAAATGTCCTAGCAGTGCATTGTTGTTGTTGTTGTTGTTGTGGTCTTGAGTCCTGAGACTGGTTTGATGCAGCTCTCCATGCTAGCAGTGCATGCGGAAAGATAATTCACCATCTTACCAAAATATTTTGTGCCGTCATAAGCGTCTTCATGAAGAATTGAACTAATCAGGAATGAGTTTTTACACATTTTTGTCACTTACAATTGGTTCTTTATAAATAGCTTTATGCCAAAATGCCATAGAAACCAGATTGTTCCACCGAACAAAGTAAAATGTAAAATAACCTCAGTCTGGATGTTCATCTGTGCCAAGAGTTTAGCAATGTATGTATTTGGTCATTATTTTTGTCATAGCAATATTCGGCATGTATATCTCAGAAACTGTTCCTACTTTAGTAAAAAGATCTGTAATGTCGCCTTCTAACATTTTCCCTTATTTCCTTCAGTTCTCCATCGAATATTCTACTGTACTTCGAAGCATGCGACCTATACATGTTGCAGCTTTTGCTCTCGATACGTTGACCGCCGTAGGTTCGTAGTAAGTGACGTATGAACATTCACGTACACATAACGCAATCTGGTCTCTAAAGGTCGCTCCTAATTTATGAATTAGCTGTGCAAACTGCTTTTGTTTAGCCGCTGGAATTTATCGCAGCAATTAATCGCTGTGGTATGAGTTCAGCCTTTAGAAGCAATAACAAATTTAACGAATTGAAGTAGTTTTTTTTTTTTTTTTTTTTGCTTGTCACTGTAACTGAATTTATTATCCCATTACACAGGCAATCCGGAAGTACGCGAGTGAGTTTGCAGGCTCGTCAGAACGAGAGAGAGACAAAACATGTACAAAACATCAGCTGTGGAATTGCTCGTTCCTGCGAAATCATCAAGAAGAAAGCGTTTTGTATCTGAGAAAGACACATGTAATCCCGTGGTTCCTAGCACTGATATTATGTTTCACTTATTTAAAATAGTTTATGTTATTCACGGCGCTTTATGGGAATAAAGAATGCCTTGTTTTTCAACTTCTATCGGTACTTGAGCAAACAGTCTTTTAAAACGGTACTAAGGTGAAGTAAATGTCCAGGGCTCAGTTGCAGGTAAGAGATATTGTTTTAGCTGAATACGTACCTTCCTTTAAGAGCACAATTAATTTGTTTCTGAAACATTTTAATACTTCAGAGATTCGATAACGTATACAAATAACAATATTAAATATCCGATAATAATTTTTATTGCAAGATTTTAAAACGTGATGAAAAGTATCTCGTATAGAGACTGGCTGCTCATGTGGAGCTAATTTCTATTTCACATTCTGAAAAGATATTTTCTGCATTCCATATTTCAACATTTCATTAATCAGTACGATTCCGTTAATCTGTTAAGAATTTACCTATGGAGTCGTTACCAAGCGTTCTCTGAAGTATTCTCAGCGCTGTTGACTGACTGTTGTACATTTGGTAACTGCCATACAAGCGATAAAATATCCACAATATTTTAGTTTCCTTGTTTCTCAGTCACAGAATCTAAGGAGAAAGTAAGTAATAACGTTAGCATACAGTATCGCTATAATTTGTATTAGGGTTTACGTGTTTCGATTGTCCACGCTACACAGATGAAACAAAACATCATGACCACTTGATTAACAACAGTTTTGTCAACCTTGGAATGCAATATAGCACCGATTTTGCGTGACATAGATTCGACAAGTCGTTGGTAGATTTATAGATGTTTGTGGCATCGTATGTCTCCGTACAGGTGGCGCAATTTTTGTAAATACATCCGATAGTTCGTAGGCGCCAAGCTACAAGCTGACAGCCTAGATCTGTTCAGTTAGGTTTCAGCAGGAGTGTTTCGTGGCCAAGGTATCTCAGTTCACTCCTCATATTACTGTGTTACGACGACAGCCTTGTGAGACGAACATCTACATCGGTGAAGACATGCCAGGCTACACGCAATATTATCTTCGATTACTACCATAGGTCCCATGGAAGACCAGATAAATGTCCCCCAGCTTGAAAATTTCAAGCTAAATTCGCCTGAATGAAGCACACGAAAGTCCACCTGGTGGAACATGACCAGGAATTTAATTCGACCAGGTGACATTTTTCCATTGATACACGGTCCACTCTTGGTGATTCCGTGCCCACTGCAGTTGTAATTGACGATTGCGATGGGTCAAGTTGGAAACAAGTACGCGACCCATGTTCACCAAAGTGCCCTGGACCGCGTGTCCGAAACTGATCGCAAGATCTGCCACAGTTGCCTGCCTAACGTAGTTTACAGAGTGGGAAGACTCCGACATCCTCGTTCTGTGACGAGGCATAGATGTCCCAGACCTTATCCACGATTCGTCCACTACTTTCGGTAGGTGCTCAGACAGTGTGCCAGTTTGCTTCCCCCTCCGGTAATTTGGAAATTTCTGGTAAGGTCTTATGGGAACAAACTGATGAGGTCATCGGTCCCTACGCCTACACACTACTTAATCTAATTTAAACTAACTTACGCTATGGGCAACACCCATACACGGACTGATACAGGTGCCCTGGACCACGGGACTATCCCGCGCGGCCCCTCCGGTAATTTACATGTCGTGCCGTTGCGGTTCTACCACAATTCCTTTGTATTCCACAGTGTATTGGTTGTGCCTACGTGGGCGAGTGATGGTTCGGTGGCGCTGGCGGCGTCATAGGTGACTGCGGAAGCTAGACTGGGCGCTCAGTTCATTACTGCCGGTGTTTACGGCCACAACGTTGAATAAGAGCACCGCAGCGACGAGGTAGAGTTGTGTTGCCCAGCGCCGTGGTTGCCAATAGCGAGCGTCTCCGCTGGCGTTAAGCTCTGCAAAAGTGTTGAAATACGTCTGTGGTGATTTAGTTCTAAGTTGCTCTTCATCGTTTCGGTCATTAGTTTGATTCATTTAGGGTATTGGAGGGAGTAATTCATAGCTACCGTTTCTGGTTAAGCTCTTCCAATCGTTCTCGTTGTCTTTCGTCAATGCTGCCAGTCCGGTTCGGTTAAGTGGTGAATAGCGTCGTTGTAACATTTATTACTACCTTAAGAAGACAACGCCAATAGACTATGCCGACATTAAGAAGCTGTGTCGTGTTGTCACGGCGCTTGACTACGAGAACTGGCTAAGACAGCTACGTTGGTTCCTTATCGTCTTGGTGGAGTCTTATATCGCATTAAAGTGCCGGTAACGACCGCGAATTGTTAGCGTTGTTCTTCAACTGTGAGCGACGTGTTGATTTCCTTGTTTTGCGGTGCAGCCCTTGTGAGTTATTGCAAGGAGTGGCTCCGACAACAGCTGTCCTCCATAACCTTTTTGTTGTTAAGAAGAACTACGAGACGTATTCGGAAAGTAAAGTCAGACTAAGCGCGAAATGGAAACCGCTGTGAAAATCCGATGGAACTTTACATAGATGTGTGCCTGTGGATCGCTTCACGTCGCTCTTTTCAGTTCAGAGCGCAAAGTGATCACGTTGAGATAGATAAAACAACAGAGTCTCCTGCCAAACATGCAGATCTGGTGAAAGATTTCGCCTGAAGCTATGCAGCCCACATAACGTAACTGTCATGAATTTCTTTCTTCAAGGTACACTACTGGCCATTAGAGACGCGAAATTTAGCCGACGGGAAGAAGATGCTGTGATATGCAAATGATTAGCTTTTCAGAGCATTCACACAAGGTTGGCGCCAATGGCGACACCTACAACGTGCTGACATGAGGAACGTTTCCAACCGATTTCTCATACACTAACAGTAGTTAACCGGCGTTGCCTGGTGAAACGTCGTTGTGATGCCTCGTGTAAGAAGCAGAAATGCGTACCATCACGCTTTCGACTTTGAGGAAGGTCGGATTGTAGCCTAACACGATTACGGTTTATCGTATCGCGACATTACTGCTCGCGTTGGTCGAGATCCAATTACTGTTAGCAGAATATGGAATCGGTGGGTTCAGGAGGGTAATACGGAACGCCGTGCTGGATCCCAACGGCCTCGCATCACTAGCAGTCGAGATGACGGGCATCTTATCTGCATGGCTATAACGGATCGTGCAGCCACGCCTCGATCCCTGAGTCAACAGATGGGGACGTTTGCAAGATAACAACCATGTGCACGAAGACTTCGACTACGTTTGCAGCAGCATGGACTATCAGCTCGGAGACCATGGCACCGGTTACCCTTGACGCTGCATCACAGACAGGAGCGCCTGCGATGGTGTACTCAACGACGTACCTGGGTGCATCAATGGCAAAACGTCATTTTTTCGGATGAACACAGGTTCTGTTTACAGCATCATGATGGTCGCATCCGTGTTTGGCGACATCGCGGTGAACAAACATTGGAAGCGTGTATTCGTCATCGCCATACTGGCGTATCAGCCGTCGTGATGGTATGCGATGCCATTGGTTACACCTGTCGGTCACTTCTTGTTCACATTGACGGCACTTTGGACAGTGTACGTTACATTTCAGGTGTGTTACGACCCATGGCTCTACCCATCATTCGATCCCTGCTAAACCCTACATTTCAGCCGGATAATGCACGACCGCATGTTGAAGGTCCTGTATGGGCCTTTTTGGATACAGAAAATGTTCGACTGCTGCCCTGGCCAGCGCATTCTACAGATCTGTTACCAATTGAAAACGTCTGGTCAGTGGTGGCCGAGCAGCTGACTCGTCACAATATGCCCGTCACTACTCTTGATGAACTGTGGAATCACGTTGAAGCTGCATCGGCAGCTGTACCTGTAAATGCCATCCACGCTCTGTTTGTCTCAATGCCCAGGCGTATCAGGGCCGTTATTACGGCCAGAGGTGGTTGTTCTGGGTACTGATTTCTCAGGATCTATGCACCCAAATTGCGTGAAAATGTAATCACATATCAGTTCTAATATAATATATTTATCCAATGAAAACCCGTTTATCATCTGCGTTTCTTCATGGTGTAGCAATTTTCGTGGGCAGTAGCGTAATTTTCAGTCGTATTCTGAAGGGGCAATGAAGACGCTCCTGCAGTGTTTTCGATGGGAAGTGTTTGATCACCCAAACTACAGCCCTTAATTGGCCCGCTCCATTGTTCATCTCTGCTGCATGAACCGCTGGCTACGAAGACGACCTTTTGGCACAAACAACGAAAGGCAGACCAGCGTAGAGAATTGGCGGAAAGCACAGGCATCTGCTTTCTGTAACTAGGGGACTGGAAAGTTTGTTCATCGCAAGACAATTATCTAAGTCGGAGAGGCTACAATTTAGAGAGGTAGCTGGAAGGTGTGGCTAACTGTTTCGATAAAAAAAATTGATTTACACTGTGGTTTTCATTTCGCGACCGATCGGACCTTCCTTTCCGAACCGCCCTCGTTCAAAAGCATGTCCACCGTAGGGGAAGAGTGAGGGAAACGACCGTTAATGAGCAACTGCTTTCAGTCTGAGATGCTGATTCCCTTGTTTTGTGGTGCGGCCGTTGTGAGTTATTGCAAAAGACTGGCTCCGACAACAGCTGTGCTCCATAACCTTTCTGTTGCTAAGAAGGACAGATTCTCGTCGCCTTTTTCTGATGTGGTGACGGTATTGTGAAATGTAAGGATCACTTCCGGTGGCTACGTTGGTGGCAAAAGGTTCTTTAGTTGGAACCGAGTATTAGAACATGGACCCGTCGTAGTATGCCAACCGAAGCAGCAGTAATACCATTCTTCGCTGTGGCTATTCTGTATCGTCCGTGCCTGGTTCTTGCTACTGATGTAACCCTAAAGAGGAAATGACTAGTAGCCTGCCGCGTGGGTACACTGCGGGTTTTAAAAATGAACTGAATGTTTGACCGTGGAAAGTTGAGACGTCTCTGTGCTGTGTTGTGTGGTCACACTGTCATGGCAGTGCAGGGCGTTGTATGGTCAGGGCTTTTATCGTATTGTTCGTTTGAATTGGCTCTAAAGTTTTTTTATAAAGTTGGTATGTTGCCCTTTGGGGCAGTTGTATTGCGGAGTGTGTTATCTGAAGTAGCGGGCTTCGCTTGAGTAGAAGAGTAAAGTGGTGCACCACCGCAGTTAGTAAATTTCAAGTAAGAATGCTTGACCGCGACTGATGAGCTGCGTACGATCGCAAGGACTTATTTAACATTGTCTTGCGCAGCGCGTTAAGTGTCAGCATGGTTGCAGCCAGGCCATCGTTCGGCCTCGCTTCCGTGGCTACTCTCCGTTAAGGTTAAACTATCGCATTGCGGTTGTGGCCCTGTGAGCTTACAGCGTCTGTGGGTGACAGTAGCTTATTGTTTTAATGTAGTGGTCATTGAGCTTGGCCAGTATTTAGTGTCGTAAGTCTTAAATACCTTGTTGCTAAGCCATGTTAGTTTATTCTGTTTGAATGTAGTAATCATAAGCTTGGCCAGTATAAAGTCTTTTTAGGATAGTAAGTTTTAAAAGTGTTGTTGCTACAGCTGGGCCCTGTTAGCTTAATTTACTAATCACGTGCTTGGCGCCTTGTACGTTTTAGTTGAAAGAACCTTGTTTCCAAAGTTCGACACTCTTTTGCCTGCCAGATACGTGTTTGATGGTTAAAACCTTACCCTCGGACTGAAACTGCCTACCACCCTTTCTTGTTCTGTGATATTTTTACTTATCGTGGGGCTAAGTAGTTGAGCTTCGAACATAGGCCACGCCCATTAGAGTAAGTAACCGCCGATAAAAAAATTTAATCACTCGCTGGAAGCTTAAGCTGTTGATCTCACTGCTAAGTTTGCGCCAAGCTACTTGCATGACGAAAGTAGTGGTTGTAGTCTTAGTTTCAGGGATACTCCCGCAGCGTGTCGCACTTGTGACCAGTATTCAAGTGTTGGCACTCGATCTTGTGGGAGGTCTTCCTGGGGGGTCCGGCCAAGATCCTGAGCTCCATCTGGACCGAGATGGCGCTCATTTCCTGTCTTTAGACGGCGGACGACGGTTGCTGAACATCCGACAGAGCATGATTTGTAATTGTTGAAACCCCTTTAAAGAAATCGAAAAGACTGATTCCATTCCAGCCTCGACACTTAATAAAGCAACACCCCAGTCCTACAATATCGTGAACAACAGTGGTATGCGAACAGTCTGCCAGTTTCGTCCCGTGGATAAAGCAGTCAACCAGGCCACTAGGATTATATCCTTTCTTCTACGTCCCCGGGATATACTTTTGTTACCACGTGACGTGTCCGCAACGGTTGGAGGTGGCCCTCAATTTCGCGGTGAGCAATCGTCATATTGTGTTAATAAGTCAGTCTACAGCTGAGAGGAATAATAAACATAGTGCCATCGTAATGTGTAAGACTCTTTTCTCAATATTAAACAAATATGACATTTATCGGCTGAACCTTAATAATTTAGTTAAGATATTGGCAATATTTCATAACTGACCCCACATCTTAGAAACGATGACTCTTTTGTTACAATAAAGAAACAGAGGCCCTGGCATCACAATTTTTTTGTTTAGCGACTACAGGCTACAATCTACGTTGCAGATCATCTTCAGGTCTGGCACCTCAAAGTCTTTTTAAAACTGTTGAAAACTTCACTATGCGGTGTCATACTTGAACATGGGCTGCAAGGTAGATTGTAACCTTCAGTCGCTAAATGAAAAGTTGTGATCCAAACGTTGCTTGTTAATTCCTGTTTACAGTAAATGTAAATAGTCTCTCATATGCATAGAATGCGATACATGGGTGTACGTATGTGATATATAAACTACATAACTGTATATAAACCACTTTAGTCGCAGCAGGATTAACAGTTCAGGATTACAGGTGAAAGATAGGAAGTGATAGTTCAGTGTAAGGATGAGAGGCTGAGAGGAAAGAAGAGCTGACATACACTGACGGGAAAAAAATCGCCTAAGGAGGACATGTGCAGGGTAAACGAAGGTTGGCAGACGTGTTTTTCGTCTGAAAGATGATGTCTATTCAGATTTCGCGCCAGTCGCATAAGAGTGGCAGTAGTTGCGCCTCTATGAGGATACAAATCAAGTTTCTTTTAAATACACGCTGTAACGGTCGACAGCGTTTGGTACCTCTGAGATTGAACGTGGTGAACTGATGTGAATCAAGAATGCCCTTAAGTCGACAAAGACGCCATTATCAGCATCTCACTTTGAACGACATCGCGTAATGGGGTTGCGAGAAGCTGGATGTTCCTTCTGCGGTGCACCAGGAAGACTTCACCTACTGTATGTGATTTCTGGCAGCGCTGGTCACGAGAGTGTACGTCCTAAGAACAAGGGGATCCGGGCGGCCACGTGGCGCTACCTAGAACGACGTCCATCGTGTCTGGCGTAAGGCTCTCGCGCATCTTACTGCAAATGTGGCCGCACTTTGTGCAGCAGTTAGCACCACAGTGACAGACCGAACTGTTACAAATTGGTTACTTCAGTGACAGCTCTGAGTCATACGTCCTGTAGAGTGCATCTCACTAATCTCAAACCATCGAAACTTACGACTTTCGTGGTGGTAAGTGAGAGCTCATTGGAGGGCAGGGTGGGGGATTGTTGTGTTTCATGACGAAAGCTGGTTCTGACGGTGCCAGTTAATGGCTGTGTGTCGGTTAGAAGAGGCCAATTGGAAGCCTGGAATCAACATTTCTGCGTGCGATTCCGCATGACAGCAAAAGCACTCCCGCGGTTGTCCCACGCGTCGTGACTGTAACATTGTACTTCAATATGCTGATTAGACCTGCTGTGCTGCCACTCATAAACAGCATTCCAGGGGATGTTTTCCAACAGGATAACGCGGCCTCGCCCTCATACCACTGCTGTAACACAACATGCCCTATAGTGTGTCCACATGTTGCCTTGGTCTGCTCGATCATCAGATCTGTCTCCAGTATATATATATATATATATATATATATATATATATATATATATATATATATATATATATATATATATATATATATATATATATACAGCACATCCTCCAGCGTCATCAACAGACAGGGGGTATTGACCGATCAAGTGCAACAGGCAAAGTACTCAATCCCACATACTGACATTCAGCACCTGTCCGAGACAGTGCATGTGCATTGACATGGCTGCATTCCACATTCCGGCAGTTATACGGGGGTTATTAATAATTTCGCATCTACAATGGCTTATCTCGCTCTTACATTCACCTGTGATCTTGCAATGCCGCGCAGGATTAGCCGAGCGGTCTAGGGCGCTGGAGTCATGGACTGTGCGGCTGGTCCCGGCGAAGGTTCGAGTCCTCCCTCGGGCATGGGTGTGTGTGTTTGTCCTTAGGATAATTTAGGTTAAGTCGTGTGTAAGCTTAGGGACTGATGACCTTAGCAGTTAAGTCCCATAAGATTTCACACACATTTGAACATTTTTGATCTTGCAATGTTAATCACTTAAATATGTCACTTAGACAGAAATATGGTTCTGAAATTTCAATACTCTACAGTAATTATTCTTTGGTGTGGTGTTTTTTCCGTCGGTGGATATTTTGACAGTGTTCTTCTGATACGAGCTGCACAAAGTTATCCATAAGAAAGCACATATATGCTTAAAATTTTAGCAGAGGAAAATTTATGGAGGAACTCTCCAGAGGAAATAGGCATAACTCCAGCGTATGTCAGCAAATTACAATAAAAGATGTTCTGACTTTAAAAACTTTACACTCAAGGTGTATCAGAAGCAGGACTGCAAAATTGATGAAACAGTTCGAAGCACAAAGAAAGAATAGAACTGGTGGAGCTGGATATGAAGATAAACTCTCAGTAACGTCCTTACGGTGGAAAGAAAGAATATGGCTAATGGAGCTAGGTTGCGAGAGAGAAAGAAATTTATGCATGCATAACTGTTATTTGGTGGTGCACGTAAATACCATAGCGGCTGTAAGTAGTTTCTTAAAACTATCTACTTCCATTTTCAGTCGTATGAGATGCTAGGGATTACATCGACTCAGGCAAACTTTTTCTTGTCTCACCAGTTGTGGACACAACAAAAATGCGACAACTGCCGTGGAAGGTTGCTGCTTATGATTATTTTTCCAGTATGTACCTCTGTGCCTGTACTTCGCAAGGCACGGCTCTGTGTTGGACCTAGAGTGATGCTGATGTTCTAAGATAGCGTTTGTTGTGCGAGAAAACGACTGTTGCTAAGACATGGTTTGAGCTTAAGCATCTTCGATTTTTGTCGTCCACTGTAGGTGAATATGGATTGGGGCGAAGAAATGAAAGAGGAAGCCGCCTGGTAGAATTTTCACAGAGCACAACATAATCATAGCTAACACTTGGTTTAAGAATCATGAAAGAAGGTTGTGTACATGGAAGAACCCCGGAGATACTAAAAGGTATCAGATAGATTATATAATGGTAAGACAGAGATTTAGGAACCAGGTTTTAAATTGTAAGACATTTCCAGGGGCAGATCTGGACTCTGACCACAATCTGTTGGTTATGACCTGTAGATTAAAACTGAAGAAACTGCAAAAAGGTGGGAATTTAAGGAGATGGGACCTGGATAAACTGAAAGAACCAGAGGTTGTACAGAGTTTCAGGGAGAGCATGAGGGAACAATTGACAGGAATGGGGGAAAGAAATACAGTAGAAGAAGAATGGGTAGCTTTGAGGGATGAAGTAGCGAAGGCAGCACAGGATCAAGTAGGTAAAAAGACGAGGGCTAGTAGAAATCCTTGGGTAACAGAAGAAATATTGAATTTAATTAATGAAAGGAGAAAATATAAAAATGCAGTAAATGAAGCAGGCAAAAAGGAATACCATCGCCTCAAAAATGAGATCGACAGGAAGTGCAAAATGGCTAAGCAGGGATGGCTAGAGGACAAATGTAAGGATGTAGAGGCTTATCTCACTAGGGGTAAGATAGATACTGCCTACAGGAAAATTAAAGAGACCTTTGGAGATAAGAGAACGACTTGTATGAATATCAAGAGCTCAGATGGAAACCCAGTTCTAAGCAAAGAAGGAAAAGCAGAAAGGTGGAAGGAGTATATAGAGGGTCTATACAAGGGCGATGTACTTGAGGACAATATTATGGAAATGTAAGAGGATGTAGATGAAGATGAAATGGGAGATATGATACTGCGTGAAGAGTTTGACAGAGCACTGAAAGACCTGAGTCGAAACAAGGCCCCCGTGGTAGACAACATTCCATTGGAACTACTGACGGCCTTGGGAGAGCCAGTCCTGACAAACCTCTACCACGTGAGGCAATACTGACCTTACGACTTATCTTAGAAGAAAGATTAAGGAAAGGCAAACCTACGTTTCTAGCATTTGTAGACTTAGAGAAAGCTTTTGACAATGTTGACTGGAATACTCTCTTTCAAATTCTGAAGGTGGCAGGGGTAAAATACAGGGAGCGAAAGGCTATTTACAATTTGTACAGAAAGCAGATGCCAATTATAAGAGTCGAGGGACATGAAAGGGAAGCAGTGGTTGGGAAGGGAGTAAGACAGGGTTGTAGCCTCTCCCCGATGTTGTTCAATCTGTATATTGAGCAAGTAGTAAAGGAAACAAAAGAAAAATTCGGAGTAGGTATTAAAATTCATGGAAAAGAAATAAAAACTTTGAGGTTCGCCGATGACATTGTAATTCTGTCAGAGACAGCAAAGGACTTGGAAGAGCAGTTGAATGAAATGGACAGTATCTTGAAAGGAGGATATAAGATGAACATCAAGAAAGCAAAACAAGGATAATGGAATGTACTCTAATTAAGTCGGGTGATGCCGAGGGAATTAGATTAGGAAATGAGACACTTAAAGTAGTAAAGGAGTTTTGCTATTTGGGGAGCAAAATAACTGATGATGGTCGAAGTAGAGAGGATATAAAATGTAGACTGGCAATGGCAAAGAAAGCGTTTCTGAAAAACAGAAATTTGTTAACATCGAGTATAGATTTAAGTGTCAGGAAGTCATTTCTGAAAGTATTTGTGTGGAGTGTAGCCATGTATGGAAGTGAAACATGGACGATAAATAGTTTGGACAAGAAGAGAATAGAAGCTTTCGAAATGTGGTGCTACAGAAGAATGCTGAAGATTAGATGGGTAGATCACATAACTAATGAGGAAGTATTGAATAGGATTGGGGAGAAGAGAAGTTTGTGGCACAACTTGACCAGAAGAAGGGATCGGTTGGTAGGACATGTTCTGAGGCATCAAGGGATCACAAATTTAGCATTGGAGGGCAGCGTGGAGGGTAAAAATCTTAGAGGGAGACCAAGAGATGAATACACTAAGCAGATACAGAAGGATGTAGTTTGCAGTATGTACTGGGAGATGAAGAAGCTTGCACAGGATAGAGTAGCATGGAGAGCTGCATCAAACCAGTCTCAGGACTGAAGACCACAACAACAACAACTGTAGATCGCCTTAAGTTAGGGGTTTCACTATCAACTTCACTCATGAGAGAGCATCTGACGTTAATATTCCATGATGCCTACTGAATGAACATATGTGATCCCCTCACAAGTAACTGAATTTAGTCTTGTCCCGTTTGATGAATTTGTCTAGACAACAGAGGAGTTATATTTAGTATACGATCATGTATGACACAAATAAGTTCCCTCAAACGTTTTGCCATAGGAAAATTAGACGCAATTTGTCGTTTGATGGCTGATGTCTGAAAACAGGTGCTGATCAGGAATAACACTTGATCAACAGTTCATCATTTATTGGAACACGAGAGGAGAAGCAATGCTCTTTAAAAGCTCTATCTCAGACATTTTCGTGACGACCAGTGTAGCATTTGCTTTTTGTGAGGGAAAACATTAATTAATCTGTCTGATAAAAGCGTTTGCGGCAGAGCCAAAATTTTTACCCATGGTGTTTGAAATTCAAAGTAATTAAATTTATCCCTCGGCTTTTGATTAAGCTTGAATAATGTTACGAAATTGCAGAATCACGTTTAATTTAAACGTTTTCATCTGGTGTTTCTTTGTAACATGTTGATTAACGCGGAAAACGCTCAGTTTATGTTCCTTTAACACAAAATACGGTAAAATTTACAGACGCGCGAAATTTGGCACGGACTTTAATGCGAGATGCCTTTAACAGGTTCCACAACGAAACATTGTCTCGAAATTTGGTAGAAAATCCGAAGAAATTCTGGTCGTATGTAAAGTACACAAGCGGCAAAACGCAGTCAATACCTTCGCTGCGCAGTGCCGATGGTACTGTTACCGACGGCTGTGCCGCTAAAGCGGAGTTATTGAACGCAGTTTTCCGAAATTACTTCACCAGGGAAGACGAATGGAATATACCAGAATTTGAAACACGAACTGCTGCTAGCATGAGTTTCTTAGAAGTAGATACCTTAGGGGTTGCGAAGCAACTCAAATCGCTTGATACGGGCAAGTCTTCAGGTCCAGATTGTATACCGATTAGGTTCCTTTCAGATTACGCTGATACAATAGCTCCCTACTTAGCAATCACATACAACCGCTCGCTCACCGATAGATCTGTACTTACAGATTGGAAAATTGCGCAGGTCGCACCAGTGTTTAAGAAGGGTAGTAGGAGTAATCCATCGAACTCCAGACCTGTATCACTGACGTCGGTTTTCAGTAGGGTTTTGGAGCATATACTGTTTTGAAACATTATGAATCACCTCGAAGGGAACGATCTATTGATACGTAATCAGCATGGTTTCAGAAAACATCGTTCTTCTGCAATGCAGCTCGCTCTTTATTCGCACGAAGTAATGGCCGCTATCGACGGGGGATCTCAGGTTGATTCCGTATTTCTAGACTTCCGGAAGGCTTTTGACACCGTTCCTCACAAGCGACTTCTAATCAAGCTGCGGGCCTATGGGGTGTCGTCTCAGTTGTGCGACTGGATTCGTGATTTCCTTTCAGGAAGGTCGCAGTTCGTAGTAATAGACGGCAAATCATCGAGTAAAACTGAAGTGATATCAGGTGTTCCCCAGGGAAGCGTCCTGGGACCTCTGCTGTTCCTGATCTATATAAATGACCTGGGTGACAATCTGAGCAGTTCTCTTAGGTTGTTCGCAGATGATGCTGTAATTTACCGTCTAGTAAGGTCATCCGAAGACCAGTATCAGTTGCAAAGCGATTTAGAAAAGATTGCTGTATGGTGTGGCAGGTGGCAGTTGACGCTAAATAACGAAAAGTCTGAGGTGATCCACATGGGTTCCAAAAGAAATCCGTTGGAATTAGATTACTCGATAAATATACAATTCTCAAGGCTGTCAATTCAACTAAGTACCTGGGTGTAAAAATCACGAACAATTTCAGTTGGAAAGACCACATAGATAATATTGTGGGGAAGGCGAGCCAAAGGTTGCGTTTCATTGGCAGGACACAGAAGATGCAAAAGTCCACTAAAGAGACAGCTTACACTACACTCGTTCGTCCTCTGTTAGAATATTGCTGCGCGGTGTGGGATCCTTACCAGGTGGGATTGACGGAGGATATTGAAAGGGTACAGAAAAGGGCAGCTCGTTTTGTGTTATCACGTAATAGGGGAGAGAGTGTGGCAGATATGATACGCGAATCGTCGCGGCGAGATCTATTTACGAAATTTCAGTCACCAACTTTCTCTTCCGAATGAGAAAATATTTTGTTGAGCCCAACCTACATAGGTAGGAATGATCATCAAAATAAAATAAGAAAAATGAGAGCTCGAACAGAAAGGTTTAGGTGTTCGTTTTCCCCGCGCGCTGTTCGGGAGTGGAATGGTAGAGAGATAGTATGATTGTGGTTCGATGAACCCTCTGCCAAGCACTTAAATGTGAATTTCAGAGCAATCATTTAGATGTAGATATAGACCGGTACCTGATATTGAGACTGTTCCATTTTGCACGTCTTTTTTATTTATGAAAGAACAATTCAACACTTACATAATATCTTTTGATTTTGTAGATTGCTTTTCATTCGGACCACGATATGACTCATTAAAATTTTTTTCTCGTACCTGTTATACAGAATTTTCTTTCCGAACAGAATCTCATATTAATTTCATTTGCTTTACTGTTTGAAGCAAAAGGAGAGTAAAAGAATATATGTGCTCCTCCAGGTAGATGGGCAAGTCACGCTAACTTAAATAATGTGGAAAGGTATTATTTGGTAATAAAACCAATCTCAGATCACATTATACGGTTTAGTAGTAACACATTAAAATATACTAATTAATAAACTGAAATATATTGGTATATGTATGTAAGTTTCACACAGTTGTTCCATTTTTTCCGCTTCTTCTTAGCAGTATAATTACTGACCAATTGCTGCTGGGTTGTTTCTTTAACTATCGTGGAAGTACGTGCTCAACTATGCGATATTTCACGAATGAAATGATTTTATATAGAGTGCGTACGTATTTCATATTTCAAAATCTTTCATTTGTCTTGTCTCTTGCTCTTTAACACCAGAAACTACTAAATGATGTTATATTCTCGTTTTCTTCACTTCAAAAACTTTTCTGAAAGAAAGCTAAAAGAGTAAAAGTTAAAACAGTAAATGCTGGGCCTCTGACAAGAGTAGTTGCAGGGCCACAACATTTTGAATTACGACTAGTAATTAAGCTTCAGTAGTAACCACAAGCCTTCACTGAGTAACTGAAGAAGAACAAAACCGCTTTCAGAGAGTACCGGTTAGGCATACAAGTTTAATCTGCCAAGAAGTTGAAAGAAACGTTCCCTTGGCTTTGGCCCAGGCATTTCTCAGCAGTATACTTTCCACCTCGAGTGCTATTCCCACAGGATATAGAAACCTTGAAGTTTTTAATGTAAAAAAGAGTTACTGCCAGAAATGAAGCTATGAGTGGGGGTCAAGAGTCTTGCTTCCATAGCTCAGCAGTTAGAGCGATATCTGCGAAAGGAGAGATCCTAGAGTCGTTTCCTGGTACGTTTCTCAGTTTTAATCTCTGGGAAATTTCAAACACAGAGCACAATTAGATGCAGAGTCGATTACTCGTCTTGAAAGTCAGCGTTGTCTATGCGGAACGGCATTGGAAACACAGATGACGCCGTTTCCACACTCAAGCCAAATGAAAATGATACCATTACACACGGCGTTTTACACTACCTGACAAAAAAAGCTGTCAATGTATCTTCGTATAAGTACACACCATCGGCTGGTGTTTAAATGATTAGACTTTCAAATCGCTGTGACAGGCAGAATGGTTACCAGGGTTCACTGGTGTTGTTCGTGTTGTTACCAAACCTGCTAGAGTACATAAGGGGCGAAAACAGCCTCAGATATCGAGTGGCCACTGTGAAGAATCGTTGACGCTGTCTGCTCAGGTGAGACAGAATTATCAGCAACTGCCAGTTTGAAAGGGGATTTGCTGTGGAACTCCATCTGGCCGCCTGGTCGGATCGTGCGTTATCGATATTTATGCACGAGTCGGAAGTGACAATGGCTCAATGTGGACAGCAGGGGAACTTGAGGAGGACATAGTATTCATCAAGGTTCCACTCGATCACGTCTGACCAATTGTTTTCACCGACTTGTCGCCGTGTTGAGCTACACCAGATGATCATAGTCAGCGAACATGGCGACAACCTGCAAAGAAATCCCTTTTCCGTATTTCGGAGAAGAACAGTGTGGCGAGTAACTGGATAAGGCTGCAGATGACTGCTGGCGATAACTGAGGGAACTCTGACGGCCCAAAACTATGTCACGGACATCCTGAACTCTCGTGTGTTAGTGTACCTCTCATCCTACAGTATCATACCGCCATTTTTCAACAGAACAACGCTCATCCACATATGAGACGTATTTCTATGGACTGCCTCTGTGATACTGAGGTAATTCTGTGGCCAGCACAATTATCATATCTGGCACCGATAGGACATGTGTGTAAACAGCTCGGACGTCAAACTATTCCCGGTGGCAATATGAAGGACCAATTGCAACAGCTGTGGACCATCGTGCCTCAGGAGAGGGTACAACTGGCCTATGACATTCTTCAGAGAAGAATCAGTACATACACCCATACCAGAGGGGAGCAACGTCATATTGATAAGTAGGCTCATTTTCCAAGTTATTCACAGATTTCACTCGAATTTTTAAGCGCTGAATTTACATCATGTACCCTCTCAAACAGTGAAGTATCGATGTGATGTTTAAAGCTTTCCCGGCATACTGATTGTTCCATAAAAACACGGGAGAACTGCCACGATATTTCGGCGCAGAGTCTTCTGGCCATCTTCAGGTGAGTGCCACTGTAGCAGTACTGGCGAATAGGCGCTGAACTCTTAGATACACTGTTTTAACGTGTCTTCGCGCCCCCAATCACTTACAGCTTGTCTTTCTGCATTTCTACGTCCTGCGAGCTTAACCCCTCCAATAGATGTTGGTAGGGTAAATAACAAATTAAGGCATAGTCGAGAATTTTTTCTTAGTTATTTGGGGTTGATATTCTTTCCAAGTCGCACTTCTCTTTCAAAATGCTGTTATATCGCTGGCCGTTTCCAAATAGTTGTTCCTCCGTGGAGCGCCTATCGCCAGAGACAGACTGGCATTTTATTTGGTCCATTGTCAGCCTACCTATTTTTCGATGTATTTGGCGTACTAGTGGTACCAGGTCGTTCATATTCCTGTCCCTACAGACGTTAGATTTTTCGCTTTGGCCTTTGTGAGGCAGATCGATTGGTCGTTGACATGAAACAGATACATTACGTTATCAGTTGGTCGTCTGTGGACAGAGACATTGGAGTTGGCTGCACCGACAACTGGTCTTTCTTGCTAGGACGACGGAAGCGGAAATCTCGTCAGATTCTCCTGCGTCCCGATTCAGCCTTCTTCCCCAGAACGAAGAACAATACCGTTATGTGGCCTGTCGGGCATTATGTTCATTACATGGTGGGGAGCGGGTATGACCTGGGACCTTATGCCTCTTCCAATATTTGGTTACGACCCATTGGACATGGCAAAAGATGCCATGCTATCGTGAGCTTTTTGCGAACATGCTGTAGCTGGTATTCAATTGTTAACGAGTTGGATGAAGCGGGGATTTCCTTTTCTATTAACATGTTATAATCTTGTTACCTCGCGTTCCGTAAATCACAGTAGGACGAGTACAGGGACAGAATGAGGGGAGCTATCGTGGCCAGGCCCTACGGTTCGACTAAAAAGCGACAATGGATAATGTCATGGTTTACGGAATTGAAGGGTATGTTCGGATCCCGCTAAATAACAGTATTTTTTCTCATTTTATTGTTGGTAGAAAAAGGCGAGTAGGAGCATAGTTTCGTAAGCACGAGATCTAATCGTAATAAAATAAAACTAAATAAAAAAATTATAAGGTGACCAATCGTGATAAGAGGGAAATCCGGGTTCGAATCACAGTCCGTCACAAATTTTCACAGTCGTCATTCTATTATGGTTTTCCATATTCGCAATTGCGAATACGTTTCATATATTCCACAACGGTTGCAGACATTGTTGTGTCTGTTCCGTCGGACATGCATCCAAACCTGATGGAACCCTGCACCGTACATCTGAACGACACAGGCTCTGCA
Organism: Schistocerca piceifrons; assembly: GCF_021461385.2. Classification (NCBI taxonomy): domain Eukaryota; kingdom Metazoa; phylum Arthropoda; class Insecta; order Orthoptera; family Acrididae; genus Schistocerca; species Schistocerca piceifrons. The sequence continues at coordinate 974,681,269 of NC_060139.1, read as the reverse complement.
ATACCGCAAGGTGCATAATGGATATTTGGGTTGACTAAAAAGCCTTTGCCACTATCAGATTAATTTACCTCTCTCGAGATATAAATAATACAGACAGTAATATACTGAGGACGTGGAAAGCTTCACTAGTGTATGTGCCAGAGTCATACGCTACATGATGCTGGACAAACCACCTTGTCTGCAATGTTCTCCTTTATTAATCTTTCCTCATACCCACAACTGGCGACTTTCAGGCTGCACGATCATCAAGTACCTTGCCGAAGTAATGTGACAGTGAAGAGCAAGCTTGCAACATTCAAGAGGAGGCAGCAAACCGAAATGATCCTTTACCACACACCTGGTGTATGATTGGCATTAAGCTTAAAAGCGCGAATCGTAAGAAGAGTCACCGATCAGTCTGTAGTCAAGACCGAGTACATCGATAAGAATGTATGGACTAAGCTGGGAAATTAAGATCGATATCTGTCACAAACTATTTATTCCAAGAATAACACGTTTCCTTACGAGGTTACAGTAGCCCAGAGGTACAGGACGAGAGTGGAGTGGATACTACATTATTCAAACTGAGAACCAAAGAAGATCCTGTGTTACAATTCACACGGATGAGTAATTCCAAGCATAGCTGTCGCTTTCGTGTAACAGGTATAGTAGACGGACACGACGTTCTTCTGGGAAGCGCATCATATCAAAATAGTTCATGAAAGTGGATATGTGGATTCAGAAATCAGGTCTGGGAACAATCAATCTATTACTTTTCCATGTTTCCGAAACCAGTAAAAGGTACATAGGGTTTACTGTCTTAGAATGTCGACCCAAGCAATGGGTCAGGGACTATCCTGCTGTCTCACACGGGCTATACATTGTCGTCGCAGAAGGAGCTGCAAGAATGTGACGGGGCAGTGGTATATCTACATCTATAAACATACTCAGCAAGTCACCATTTAGTGTATTCCGCGCGCAAATGGAGCGGAGAAAGAACGACTATCTACGTGTCTCTGTACGAGCCGTATTTCCTCTTCTTATCATCGTGGTCGTTACACGAAATGTACGTAGAATCGCTGTGCTGTCATTTGCAAATGGCTCTTCTCTAAATTTTCTTAACAATTTTTCTGGAACTGTACTTCGTCTTCCCTCCAGATATTGTCACTTCGATTCACAAACTATCTCCGTAACACATGAGGGTAGACAGAATCTATCGATAACAAATCGAGGAGCGCGTATCTTAATTGCTTCGATGCCTTCCTTTAATCCGATCTGGTGGGGATCCCAAACAGTCGAGCAGCATTCAAGATTAGATCGCATAAGTGCTGTTGCTATAGACTGTCTCCTTTGCAGATGAAGTACATTTTGCTAAAACGCTCTCTCTATAACGGAGTCGAGCACACGCCTAGCCTTCTATTGTCTTTACGTGCTCTTTTACATTTCATATCGCTATGCAACGTTCATCTTGGTTACTTAATACACGTGAATTAGTCAAGCGTCACAGCACTAATACTGTATCGGAATATTACAGAATTATTTTTCTTACTCATCTGCATTAAGTTACATTTTCTAGCTTAGAACTAGCTTCATTTATCATACTAAATATAAATCCTGTCTAAAAGATCCTGTGTCCTTCTGCAGCCACTCAGCGACGGTACTTTCCCGTATACTAGAGCGTCATGAGGGAGTAGGCGCAGATTACTGCCCATCTTGTCCGCCAGATCATTTATGTACTGTAGACGGAAAATAATAGCGATCCTATCACACCCTATCACTACCTATGAATGCTGATATTTTCAACATCAGTGTTCGTCGGCACTGTTATTAACTGAAAAAAATCGGTGTCTAGAGCTAGAAATAAGATACAGTAAAAAATACGTGAAATTAACCTTTTGCGACATACGTAAATTTCATTAAAATTACTCTCAGTACCCTGGTGCCTCATTACCTGCAATACTAAGACAATTAAATTTTTAGCTGCAGTGTAGCAGACTTCCTCAGGGCGTAGTCTTATCTGCAATAGTTGTTACCTTAGTGTTTTAAGTAATTTATGTTACGACGTAGCACCTAAAATGACTGTAATGAAAGTTGAAAGCCTTGTTTACGTGCACACTACAATATGTGGCTGCAATCATTCAGTGTTATTCTTATTGCTGTATGATGTCATGATGTAAAGTGAAAACCATCAAATAGTCCACTGCTGGGGCACGGACGGTCATGTGCCCACTTGTGTAGTCATTGTGGTCGCACTGACTGTGGTAAAACGAAATGTTTCATAGAAGGTTGCAAAGTAGTTTCTTATTCTTAGGAAGATTTAAGCTATCAAAGTCATATCTTAAACACGTTATAAATAAGATGGAAACCACCTCTTACAAGGCACGCCACGGGGAGAATACAGCGGAACCGAGCAGGCCTCTGTCAGCGGACTTGCCAGGACGGAATATATCACCAAAGTGATAGAGGCAGCATGTCTATGATATTAATATGTGTTAACTATCTTCATGTCTGTAGGCTTGATCTGTTTGCACATGATAAAGCATTACAACAACAATACTGAGATGTTCCTAATTAATATGAGCACTTGGTTTACAAACACACATTACTGTCTTTTCAGTGGAGGAAAAATCACATTTTTTCAGTAGCAAACGATTGGAAAGGCATCCGGCCACCCTCTACCACTAACACTGCCAAATCCAGACTAAAATGTACACACCATGAAGACACTGGATAAGGCCAAGAAAAAGACGAAGAAAGAAGGAATACTGTGTTACAAGACTGCCGATAAATGTGGTCGAACACAAATTACGCCACGGACGTAAGAAACAGTACGGTAGATTTGGTGCGAAGTATGAAGCATGACAGTATTGTGCAGACGTTCACTAAATTTACCAAACTTTCGCTTAAATAAAATGCGAAAACGATTTTTTTAGGAATCCGTAGACCATTCTAGAACAAATGCAACTGAATTTATTTGCTGATTTCTAATACGAATCAGCCTTAGGTTCAATTTTTTCACGCCAAACGAAAAAGTAGTAAGAACAGTTGATGAAAGCCACTGCCAAATAGTTTTCAGATGGCAAAAGTCACGAAATTAGCTTCGTCTATTATGGAAAAGTATCTCTCCAGTTGTCTGGGATGAGAAAGGGTTCGTTCTTCATTATTACCTCTCTTGTTTCTGACGAATATTCGCCGTCGGGAACAACGTACTGAGTTTTAGTTCCGAAGTTCGTGAGCCACTAACATATCTGAGAACATACTTTGTACGCTCTGACCTTCATTACCAGTCTGTAGGGGGTCCCGTGTCAAATGCTTCCCGGATATCCAGAAATACGGAATCTGCCTGTTGCCCTTAATTCATGGTTCATCGGATATCGTGCGATAAAAGGCCAGGCTGAGTTTCGCAGAAGTTTCCGGCGTCCTGGTTTATGGATAGAAGCTTTCCTGTCTCAAGGAAATTTATTTTAAAGGTGATTTAAAATGCGATTAAAAGAAATTATTCCTGTGTCTACAACAACGAACTTGATTCAGAAGTACACGTATGGGTGAAAGGTTAACTTTAATAGTTCCGCCGGCCCCGGTGGTCTAGCGGTTCTAGGCGCTCAGTCCTGAACCGCGCGACTGCTACGGTCGCAGGTTCGAATCCTGCCTCGGGTATGGGTGTGTGTGATGTCCTTAGGTTAGTTAGGTTTAAGTAGTTCTAAGTTCTAGGGGACTGATGACCACAGATGTTAAGTCCCATAGTGCTCAGAGCCATTTTTTAATAGTTCCTATAGACATATACAGATCTTCGATGTGGGCACTATTTCCAACACGGAAGATTATCTGTTACTGCATTTTCTACGACACCAATTTTAACGCAACCCGGCAAATGTAGTTAATCGCGCCGACAATCCAGTGCCTAAGCTATTGTAAGTCCTACAGCAATGAGGGTACGTAAACCATGTCCTTCACACGTCGCCGAAGGAAAAGAATCCACTCACGTATTGTCACCGCATCTGGGGGGCACAGCATGAAGGACACATTATCAGACCCACACTACGAGCCAGTGTCGTGGAAGACTTTCGTTGAGGTGACTATGTACGAGGTTATGCCACTGTCGCAAGCCTAAGTCCTGCTACAGGACGAAGTCAGGTACCTTTCTTGTCTCCAGAGAGAAGGCATATCGCGACAGGTTGTACTTGTAGCAGTATATTCAGCGAATACGAATGGACGAACGACTTTGCAGTTGGTTGTGAGGTAGAAAACATTAAGTTTCGGTGATTCACGTTCATGTTCTAGACAGTCACGCGTGTGGATTTCTGTTGGCCAGATTCTCAAATTAGCTTGTTCACTTTGCCACCTAAACGAAATGCTTCGTCACAGAACACCTTTTAACAGCAGATGTCTGAGACACATTCACTTCTCTGTTGGCACGACGAGTAGATTTTCTGGGCTTCTTTTGTAGTTCGCCCAAATGTTTTCCGCCACTTCATTCTCGACTTACAGGTATTTTGTGGTTTTCTTCTTGTATGTGCACTCTGACTCCAGGAAATGTGTGGTGTCACCGCCAGACACCACACTTGCTAGGTGGTAGCCTTTAAATCGGCCGCGGTCCGTTAGTATACATTGGACCCGCGTGTCGCCACTATCAGTGATTGCAGACCGAGCGCCGCCACACGGCAGGTCTAGAGAGACTTCCTAGCACTCGCCCCAGTTGTACAACCGACTTTGCTAGCGATGGGTCACTGACAAAATACGCTCTCATTTGCCGAGACGATAGTTAGTATAGCCTTCAGCTACGTCATTTGCTACGACCTAGCAAGGCGCCATTATCAGTTGCTATTGATCTTGTGATTACTGTACAGTCAAGAGCGACGTTCACCATTTATAGATTAAAGTTAAGTATTCCACCACCTACGTCCGTTTTTTCTAAAGTTTAATTTCCCTGTCCTGTTCCAGACCTCATGCCAGCCTGCGTGAGCTAAAACGCGTTCCTTTCGGCTTCCTCTTGTAACCCGGTGTTGGCTCTGCTGCCAACCCACAACAAAATGCTTTGCCCATCTAGCAGTGTTGTGAGAATGCAGCGAGTGAAAGTGCCTTTGAACCGAGATTATAGACGATGTTTTTTCGTATTATGTGGCCCAATACGCCTTTCTTATCGCAATTGTCACAATTGTGAGTACTAACGTCAGCTACGAACGGCAACGGCGGCTTTAGATTGCTGTCAACCTAAAGTGAGAGAGGTTGCCTTTCAATCTACATGTGTATTTATGATATAAAGTCATTAGTTTAGACAGAGGAATACTTTCCTTTGCCTCATTCATTTTGACTCACTCTGTCTTCTAACTCAGAAGTAGTTCTAGAATCCTGTAGCTTGTCGATATTAAGGATATGGGTGCACAGTCTTGCACGCCCACTCTTTTACCCTTCTTATACACATGTGCCACCCGCACTTTCTTCCAGACACTTGGTTCTTTGCGCTGCGCCAGGGATTTGCGATAAATCCAAGCGAAGTAAGGAACCAATGCTGTAGAGTATGTAAAACCTTACTGGGATTCCGTCCGGACCTGGCGACTTACTTGTTTAAAATGTTTCAGTTGCTTCTGAATGTCAGGGATGCGCATTTCTATGTCCTCCATACGAGTGACTGTGCGACATTCAAATGGTGGTACGTCTGTACTATACACCTGTGTGAATGATTTTTTAAACGCTAAATTTAAGACTTCAGTTTTTGTTTTGCTGTCTTCTGTCGGGTCACCAGAGTGGTCGACGAGTACAAGGTAGAAGACTTCGACCCACTTTGAGATTTTACTGAGGACCAGAATTTTCACGGGTTCTCGGATAGATCCTGCGCCGAGGTATTACAATGGACGTATGCCCCGCGCTCTGCTGTTTTTATAAAAACAGTATCACTAACCTTTGCCTGTCGACGTTTCTACGCTCTCATCTGACCCTAGAGGGCAGCAATATCGGCTTTCTCAGCATTTTCCGAATTTTGTTAATAAACTGCAGTGTGAATTTTCTGTCAGCAACCCATCTAATCGGCACGTTGTTCTCTACAGCGCTATTTACAATCGGTTTAAACTTCGTCCATCGTTCCTCTGCATGTAACATACTGGAACCAAATGATGTCCCTTGACCATTGTACGATACTGACAACTGCTTATTTGCTTGTTCAAGCACAAATATTCTCCCTGTCTTCTTGATAGTTTTACTGACTTTAGTAACCATCGGTGCTAGCGACATCATGATCACTAATCCCTGTTTCCACACTGGCACTGTCGATAAGGTCAGGTCTTTTTGAGTGTGGGCACTACAACTAGCTACTCAAGAGAATTATCGGAAACGTCTTAGATTAGTACTTGTTCCATATATCATGAATACGACACTTCGTAATGATGTGGAGCGTGTCAGATTAATAAAAGGTGTCTATACAAGATATTGCATTACACAAAATACTACGACACTCAATATTTTGAATTTTTTTTTTTTTTTTGTGTGTGTTGGGGAAATTGCCCACTTGCTATATCCAAAAATTCATCTAATGAGTAGAAGGAGTTGCCATTAAGAAATTCTTTTAATTTCCTTTTAAATGCTATATGGCTATCTGTCAGACTTCTGATGCTATTAGGTACGTGACCAAAGACTTATGTGGCAGCATAATTTGCCCCCATTCTGAGCCAAAGATAGATTTAACCTTGAGTAGTGAAGATCATCCTTTCTCCTAGTGTTGTAGCCATGTACACTGCTATTACTTTTCAATTCGTTCGGATTGTTAATAACAAATTTCATAAGTGAATATATATATTGTGAGGCTACAGTGAAGATCTCCAGCTCTTTAAATAAGTGTCTGCCGGATGATCTTGGATTAGCTCCAGCAATTATTCTGATCACACGCTTTTGTACAATGAATACTCTTTCACTCAGTGATGAGTTACCCCAGAATATGATGCCATACGAAAGCAGAGAATGAAAATCAGCGTGGTAAGCTAATTTACTCAGATGTATATCACCTATATTTGGAATGACCCTAATAGCATAAGTAGCATAACTTAAACGTTTCAGCAGATCCTCAGTGTGTTTTTTCCAGTTCAACCCCTCATCAATGCATACACCTAGAAATTTTGAATATTCTATCTTAGCTACCGATTTCTGATCGAAGTCTATATTTATTAATGGTGTCATTCCATTTACTGTGTGGAACTGTATATACTGTGTTCTGTCAAAGTTTAATGAGAGCTCATTTGCAGAGAACCACTCAATGATTTTCTGGGAAACATCGTTTACAATTTCACCAGTGAATTCTTGTCTGTTGGGTGTGATAGCTATACTTGTATCATCGGCAAAATGTACCAGCTTTGTATCTTCGTGAATATAGAATGGAAAGTCATTAATCTATATTACGAGCAGCAGAGGACCCAAGACCGAACCTTGCGGCACCCATTCTTGATTGTTCCCCAGTTTGAGAAACCACCAGTTTTTTGCATATTATGTGAACTGTTTATTTCAACTTTCTGCACTCTTCCAGTTAGGTATGATTTAAACTCTTTGAGCACTGTCCCATTCATGCCACAGTAGTTGAGCTTATCTAGAAGTAATCCATGATTTACACAATCAAAAGCCTTTGATAGATCACAAAAAATCCCAACGGGTGACTTCCGGTTACTCAGAGCATTTAATATTTCATTGGTGATAGTATATATAGCATTTTCCGTTGAAAAACCCTTCTGGAAACCAAACTGACATTTTGTCAAAACTTTATTTTCCCAAAGGTGTTAAGCTACTATTGATATCTACTGCACAAGGATGTCTGTCCGCACCACCTGCAATGAATTCTAAATGTTCCATTCTGTACTCATTAGCTTAAAGTCGCCTCCAACTAATATTGCTTGATTAGGGTATTACCGCGCTACTGACCGTAGACTGCCTTGGAATGATTCTAAAAATTTTACAGCGCATTCACGTGTCCGGTAAAAACATCCGATGATTAACTTGAATTCACCTAGGCTGGTTCCTCGCATGTAGCTAATGTTGCACTTAGATTTAATTTCAACCTCAGACGATACTGTACTTTTGTCGACTGCAGTGAACACTTCCCAACACACATTTCGTCTAACCCGTCTTTCCGACACATTCATGCCTCGCTATAGTAGTCAGAGCATTCTGCTTTACGTTGCCACCAACTCTAAGTTCCGAGAAAAATTTAATCATGACAACTATCCTGGAAAACAGTAAATTCAGGAACTTTGATATAAATACTTCCACAATTTACTATTAAAATCGTGACAGCAGGAGATTTTGTACTTTTTGTGCAGTCCGACGGCGCTGTCTGCATATCGACTGGCGAGCGTTTATCCAAGGACATCGCTCTATAGCCTAGTCTAGTATACTCTCTTGTGCACTCCGCAGGTAGTCTGCTATCCTAGTAGCTGCTTCCGCAGACCTGTCGAGTGGAATGCTACAATTCTCTATCCCATAATGCAGGTCCAGAAATCTGCTACCGAAACCATCACAGTGACTCTGGTTGAAACCTTTCATTCGGCTCCAAACAAAAGTACCCCTGTCGTTTCTGGCTACGATACTGGAAATCGAACTCTACTTTTGCCCCGCAAGCGAGGTTAGCAGCCCTCACCACTTCTATCAGGCATCCGTAGCAACCGAGGTTGACCTCAAAACTCAAGTGACAGGGGATATTGGTGGTGAGCCGGCCGGGGTGGCCGAGCCGTTCTAGGCGCTACAGTCTGGAACCGCGCGAACGCTACGGTCGCCTCGGCATGGATGTGTGTGATGTCCTTAGGTTAGTTAAGTTTAAGTAGTTCTAAGTTCTAGGGAACTGATGACCTCAGAATTTAAGTCCCATAGTGCTCAGAGCCATTTGAACCATTTTTGAACATTGGTGGTGAAATGAGCCCTAACCTGCAGATAACTGCACCCTCCACCCTCGATAGCCACGGGCAAAGCCGTCTCAGTATTAGGAATGAGTCTCCCCCGCAGAGCGCATACCGGATTTATTTCTTGTCCTGGACGTTATTTTCGTAATTGGGTAGGCCTTAACCCTGCTGCTCCGGACAGCTAAGAAACCCCTTCCTCAGGTACATACGAAGTGGTTAACTTTGTGCGGCCGCACTTCATCAAGACAGTTTGCTCTAGTCTTGTGGAGCTATTCCTCTTGCACTGTACAACTATCGACATAACGACCCAGGTTGCGATGAGATTTCCTTGGAAAAGTGTTTTAGACATAAGTGATTAAGGCTCACGATGGTTTCCGATATACAAATGGTTTTCTCTTCTGGAACGCATATTACTTCTTTAATTCTGCCGCTCAAAGACCAATTATTCCGTGTCACGGCAGCTGGACTGGTTCTCTTCCGTTTACAGACTTGAGAATTTTCTTAACAGAGGACGACAACAACGTTGCGACATAGAATTTACTCATGAGAGCTACAAGTGATCATTAGTTACGTATCCAGAATTCATTGAGCTATGCAAACTCTCACGAATCATAATAATAAGCAACGATTTTCTGTCTAATACAACACTTCGTTCAACAGTCACAGAATGTACATATAACAAACGGAGTTTACAACATATGTCTTAGAGTGTCATTAATGAGGTATATAAATGCCCCACGACTTCAATACCCAACAGAAACAATAGCTGACACAATGATATAAGTGTCTCCAACTACTGCAGCAGCGACAACACTATTCGATGGCCACACTGATGCAGCTGTCCCCATTTCTTAATTACGAGGAATCTGATGGGTGATGAGCACATTATCTGCAGCGTTCTCTGCTACGCTTTATGGAAAGTGATGTCGCATATCCAACCCGTAAGAGCGCGATACTTCTTTGCTCCATTAGCAAGTTATATGAACATGTATGGGACGTGATCAAACAGCATCAAGATACAGTGCCACGAATCACTGTCTCACCGTCAGGAGAAGAAGTTCCACAAATGTCTGCCCTATTATACCAAATATAAACAAACACAAAAATCAGGTATAGTTCGCGTGTTTCTTATCGTAGCTACACGCTATAAAGTGATTGTGGAGAAACAGTACTGCACCTTGACCTTTATTTGGGACTAACACACCACAGACCCGTATTATAAAGCATTTCATGTCTTCGGGGGTCAACGGTGTTTCCTAATACACCTGTTGTTTTAATGACCGTCACAGATAAAACTTAAGAACTATTGAGCTTGTTGAGAGGGCACAACATTTTCAGTTTCCTAAATGACCGTTCCAATGCCCCCCAAACATTCTTTTGGGAAGATCTGTCTTTGAATGTATGGAATGATAGAGAAATCCGTCATGCTGGTACCACATTGGTTTTCCACTGGGGTGTCTTCCCTTTTCTTTTTTTTTTTTTTTCTTCATCAGTCTTCTGACTAGTTTGATGCAGACTAGGACTTGACACCTACGTCCTCAATTATTTACTGGACGTATTCCAATCTCCATCTTCCTCTATAGTTTTTGTCCTCTACAGCTCCCTCTACTACCATGGAAGTAGATCCCCGATGTCTTAACCGATGTCCTAACATCCTGTCCCTTCTCTTTATCAGTGTTTTCCACATATTCCTTTTGTCTCCGATTCTGCGCAGAACCTCTTCATTCCTTACATTATCAATTCACCCAATTTTCGTCTGTAGCACCACATCTCAAATGCTTCGATTCTCTTCTGTTCCGGTTTTCCCACAGTCCATGTTTCACTGTCTTAAAATGCCGTAGTCTAGACGTACATTTTCAGAAACTTCTTCCTAAATTAAGGCCTATGTTTGATACTGGTAGACTTTTGTTGGCCAGGAATTACCATTTTGTCATTGCTAGCCTGCTTTTGATGTCCTCCTTGCTCCGTCCGTTATTGTACTGCCTGGTAGCATAATTCCTTAACATCATCTACTTTGTGACCATCAAACCTGATGTTAAGTTTCTCGCTGTCCTCGTAACTTTGGTCTCTCTTCGATTTACTCTCACTTCATATTCTGTACTCGTTATATTGTTCATTCCATTCAGAAGATCTTGTAATTCTTCTTCACTTTCACTCAGGATAGCAATGTCATCAGCGAATCGTGTCATTGATATCCTTTCATCTTGAGTTTTAATTCCACTCCTAACCTTTCTTTTATTTCCATTATTTCTTCTTCGATGTACAGATTGAACAGTAGGGCTGAAAGACTACAACCCTTTTTAATCCGACCACTTCACTCTTGGTTTTTCATTCTTATTATTCGCTCTGGGCTCTTGTGTGTATTGTATATTACTTCTGATATTGATTACAGATCTCCGAATGTTATACACGAAAAGTGGAAAGTGATGACGATGCCGATGTTTGGCTTGTGGGCCATTCAACTGCGCGATCACCAGCGTTCATATAAAGTCCCAATCTTTACACAGTCCAATCTAGCCACGTTCACGAATGATGATGAAATGGTGAGGACATTACAAACATCCAGTCACTGGGCAGAAAAAATCCCCAAACCGGCCGGGAGTGATCCAGGGGCAGCAACACTTGCCACTAGACCACGAGCTGCGGACGTGGGAAATGATGCAGCATAACTGTGAAAAATTTTGTTTAATGAAGAAGCATCATTTACGAGCCATAGACAAGTCAGTCTGCACAATATGTTCTAATCGTCAGTTGAAAAGCCGCGCTGACTCGAAAGAATGGATGAAACCAACGCTCTCGGTCTATCAATGTATGCTGCGAATTTTCCGAAACTTGCATGAGTTGTCCTTGTTTTGTTGATGGGGATCTAAATACATGCAAGCATATGGAGTTCGTAAGATACGGTGGTAGGAGCCCCGTGGCCTAGGAGTCAGCCGGCACGGTAGCTCAGCGTGTTTGTCAGAGGGCTCCGTGTTCTCTGTATTAAAAGAACTGAGTGAAGGAATCAACGATCAACGATCAACTTGGAGGATGTCTTGTGACGTCCGCCCAGACCAAAACGCAACGAACTATATCGAAAAAATAGAAGAAAAAGAGGGAGGGAGGTAGAATCTTTGATTATTAGTCAAAATATCAACGGACCCGGATTCGAAACCCGGCACTAATTAAATTTTGATTAATAACCGGTATTGGCGGCCGAAGACTTCCGGCATAAGAAATCACCCTCATTCTGCAAATGGTCTTGTCAATGAAAGCAGAGGAGCGGACAGAGGTTCGGGGCACTCTCCTGCCCAAGGGGTGGTAAACCGTCCCTAAAGGCGGAAGAATCAGCAATGATCAACGCATGAGGATGCCAAATACAATGGAAAACAACTGCATTAAAGACACGTAACGCGTATCCACAGGACATGTGGCCTATAAATGAAAAAGTGTCATGAAGAGCTCTCCATTGGCAAGAGATTCCGAAATAGCCCCCCATTCGGATTTCTGGGAAGGGACTGCCAAGAGGGAGGTGACCATGAGAAAAAGACTGAATAATCAACGAAAGGATAACGTTCAAAGAGTTGGGGTGTGGATTGTCAGAAGCTTGAACATGAAAGGGAAACTAGAAAATCTGGAACTGGATATGCAAAGGCTCAATCTAGATTTAGTAGGGGCCAGTGCAGTGAAATGGAAAGAAGACAAGGATTTCTGGTCAGACAAGTATAGGCTAATATCAGTAGCAGCAGAAAATGGTACAACGGGAGTGGGATTCGTTATGAATAGGAAGGTAGGACAGGGACTGTGTTACTATGAGCAGTTTAGTGAAGGGTTTTTCTTATCGGAATCGACAGCAAAACAACACCGACAACGATAGTTCAGGTATACATGCCGACGTAGCAACCTGAAGATGAAGAGACAGTGAGAAAGTGTGTGAGGATATTGAAACGGTAATACAGTAAGTAAAGGAAGAGGAAAATCTAACAGTCATGGGGGACTGGAATGCAATTGTAGGCGAAGGAATAGAAGAAAAGGTTACAGAAGAATATGGGCTCGGGAAAAGGAAGGAGAGAGGAGAAAGACTGAGTTCTGTAAAAATTTCAGCCAGTGAGAGCGAATATTCAATTCAAGAATCACAAGAGGAGGAGGTATACTTGGAAAAGACTGAGTCATACTGGAAGATTTGAGTTACATTACATCATGATCAGACAGAGATTCCGAAATCAGGTACTGGATTGTAAGGCGTACCCAGAAGCAGATATGGGCTCTGATCACAATACAGTAGTGATGAAGAGCAGGCTGAAGCTTAAGACATAAGGAAGAATCAATGCGCAAAGCAATTGGATAGGGAAGTACTAAGGAACGACGAGACACGCTTGAAGTTCTCTAAGGCCTTAAACACAGCAATAAGGATTAGCTCAGTAGACAGTACTGTTGAAGAGGGATGGACATCTTTAAAGAGGGGCATCACAGAAGTTGGAAAGAAAAACATAGGTACAAAGAAGGTAATTCCGAAGAAACCGTGGGTAACAGAAGAAATACTTCAGTTGATCGATGAAACAAGGAAGTACAAATATGTTCCGCGAAACTCAGGAATACAGAGATACAAGTCGCTGGTGCTGCCACCTGCCATATATTAGGGATTATTGCGTGTTGACGAGGTTATATTAATGTGACTTGAGCGTATGATTCAGGTCGTAGGGTGCAAGTGCTACCCTGGAACGAAGAGTTTGGCGCAAGTGATGATTTCGTAACAGGTCGCTTGGAACCAATCATAAGAATGATAAAAAAGAATGCAGCCTGACGAATATGTAATGACCACGTGATCTAACCAATAACAAACACATCTTAATTTACTACTGTCTGAACAAGGAACGTAACTAGTTACGGGGTCGCGTTTATATATTCGAGGAGGAGATATCCCGTAAATATTCAGACGTCACATTCACGTAGTGATGTGTCTAGCGTTAACACCAACGTCCTGTCAGTACCCTGTCATAAATAAATTCGTCATTAACATATAGCAGCAGTCTTAATGTAAATCTAATATTTTAGAAAATGCGGGAATGGTTCCTCGAAAAATGACAGGTCCAAACGAAAAGCAGCACGTTGTCATGGTCAATACCAACTGTTGCGATGATAGTGACCAGGTAATATACGACACTGAAGGACACTTGAGTATTCCTTCAGAAGGCAATGGGTCGTATCAGTCAATTGTTCCACATCGTAACATTCAAGTGCCAATCAACAGACTGAGGCTGATTCTTTTTCGCAGATGTTAATTACTCCATTTCAGGGGTTGCGTGATATTTTTCAAAATACCTCCTCCCTACTTGAATTCACTTTTTATAGCGTCTCTTCCAGTCCTCGAACACATGGTGCAGGTCATTCCTTGTCTTGTCCTTGAGCACTGTTTCGGAGTTTTCAAACCGAATAACCTCAAACTTTGCCTTTGGTGACAGAATAAAAAAGTCACAGGGTGCAAGATCGGGGCTATGAGGCTGATACTGGTAATGTTGAATAGAGCCAGAACGTGCAAGACCTCATTTGTGACGTGAGCCGCACAGTGTCATGATGAAGCCGCTGTCCAGTCCGAGAAAATTTTGGTCGTTTCCTTGCAATATGCTTCCTCATTTTAGCCAATACTGACGTGTAGTACACTTCTGCAACAGTGGTGTTGAGGCGAACTGCGTGCTGGTAAATAATTCCATGACGGTAAAAAAAATGCGATCACCACAATTTGTCTCAAAAAAGGAACATCTTTCGCCTTTTCCGGTGCTGCCTCGTTTTCCTTCAGGATAATAATGATCCAACAATGACACATCACAGACGGTAATCGATTCCAGATACGCTTGTCTTTCATCAGCAAAGAGACGCAGCACAGCACAGCACAGCTTGTCTTCATTCGCATAGCCTTTTGTTAGGGAGTCAACAGACGTGATCCCCTGGGTACACACATGGGTCATATGGAGATGATCTTGTATAATCGGAGAGACGCTGCCACATGAAGTTCTCAACTCTTCACTCAGGATATGGGGTTACCCGTCGATCCCCACGGACCATAACAGCAGCTTTGTTGATGCAGACTTCAGTCACAGCAGAAGCCGGAACATTATCCGCACCTTGCTTAACACAGACAAGTTGGACTTCTTTGAAGACCTTGAACTACCTAAAGCTGTGGAACGAGACCGGGCATCTTCACCGTAATCTTGCTGCAGCTTTCCGCGAGTTTCAGTGGCGATATGGTTTAATCGAACACAGAATTTTATTGCGCCGTACTGCTCTTCTTGCGTCACTTCCGTTGTCTGGTATGCAAAATACGAAGAGCGTCTACAAAATGGAGCATCACTAACAGCCTACCGATACGAGAGTGCTGCAGTCTATGGACATTGTACGTATAAACCCGCTCTTTTCAGATATGCATGGTACAGGTAGGAAGCTATTACGGAAGCTACTGGGGATGTCTTCGCTGATCAGCCCCCATGTTTTGGATTTCTGTGCAACAATCAAATTTATTTTCTGTCAGTCAGTTTTAGGAACAGATAACAAGAGGAAGATTTGTGTTTGTAGTGGCAGAGTAAGAACTTGTTACGCCGGTTTTAGTAATGTCATTGGCTGTAAACATCTATGTTATAACACTATCCCCTAATAACTGAACCGTTAGTTCTGTAACGGGAAAAGCTACATGTAACATAAACGTGCCGTGAAACACGCTAATGTTAACCTCGGAGAAGATTTCAAAGTTCTACCGTGAGTGTGTCTAATGGAAAAGGGTTGTTGTTGTTGTTGTGGTCTTCAGTCCTGAGACTGGTTTGATGCAGCTCTCCATGCTACTCTATCCTGTGCAAGCTTTTTCATCTCCCAATACCTACTGCAACCTACATCCTTCTGAATCTGCTTAGTGTATTCATCTCTTGGTCTCCCTCTACGATTTTTACCCTCCACGCTGCCCTCCAATACTAAATTGGTGATCCCTTGATGCCTCAGAACATGTCCTACCAACCGATCCCTTCTTCTGGTCAAGTTGTGCCACAAACTTCTCTTCTCCCCAATCCTATTCAATACTTCCTCATTAGTTATGTGATCTACCCATCTAATATTCAGCATTCTTCTGTAGCACCACATTTCGAAAGCTTCTATTCTCTTCTTGTCCAAACTATTTATCGTCCATGTTTCACTTCCATACATGGCTACACTCCATACGAATACTTTCAGAAATGACTTCCTGACACTTAAATCTATACTGGATGTTAACAAATTTCTCTTCTTCAGAAACGCTTTCCTTGCCATTGCCAGCCTACATTTTATATCCTCTCTACTTCGACCATCATCAGTTATTTTGCTCCCCAAATAGCAAAACTCCTTTACTACTTTAAGTGCCTCATTTCCTAATCTAATTCCCTCAGCATCACCCGACTTAATTAGACTACATTCCATTATCCTTGTTTTGCTTTTGTTGATGTTCATCTTATATCCTCCTTTCAAGACACTGTCCATTCCATTCAACTGCTCTTCCAAGTCCTTTGCTGTCTCTGACAGAATTACAATGTCATCGGCGAACCTCAAAGTTTTTATTTCTTCTCCATGAATTTTAATGCCTACTCCGAATTTTTCTTTTGTTTCCTTTACTGCTTGCTCAATATACAGATTGAACAACATCGGGGAGAGGCTACAACCCTGTCTTACTCCCTTCCCAACCACTGCTTCCCTTTCATGTCCCTCGACTCTTATAACTGCCATCTGGTTTCTGTACAAATTGTAAATAGCCTTTCGCTCCCTGTATTTTACCCCTGCCACCTTTAGAATTTGAAAGAGAGTATTCCAGTCAACATTGTCAAAAGATTTCTCTAAGTCCACAAATGCTAGAAACGTAGGTTTGCCTTTCCTTAATCTTTCTTCTAAGATAAGTCGTAAGGTCAGTATTGCCTCACGTGTTCCAGTGTTTCTACGGAATCCAAACTGATCTTCCCCGAGGTTGGCTTCTACTAGTTTTTCCATTCGTCTGTAAAGAATTCGTTTTAGTATTTTGCAGCTGTGACTTATTAAGCTGATAGTTCGGTAATTTTCACATCTGTCAGCACCTGCTTTCTTTGGGATTGGAATTATTATATTCTTCTTGAAGTCTGAGGGTATTTCGCCTGTTTCATACATCTTGCTCACCAGATGGTAGAGTTTTGTCAGGACTGGCTCTCCCACGGCCGTCAGTAGTTCCAATGGAATATTGTCTACTCCGGGCGCCTTGTTTCGACTCAGGGCTTTCAGTGCTCTGTCAAACTCTTCACGCAGTATCATATCTCCCTTTTCATCTTCATCTACATCCTCTTCCATTTCCATAATATTGTCATCAAGTACATCGCCCTTGTATAGACCCTCTATATACTCCTTCCACCTTTCTGCTTTCCCTTCTTTGCTTAGAACTGGGTTTCCATCTGAGGTCTTGATATTCATACAAGTCGTTCTCTTATCTCCAAAGGTCTCTTTAATTTTCCTGTAGGCGGTATCTATCTTACCCCTAGTGAGATAGGCCTCTACATCCTTACATTTGTCCTCTAGCCATCCCTGCTTAGCCATTTTGCACTTCCTGTCGATCTCATTTTTGAGACGTTTGTATTCCTTTTTGCCTGTTTCACTTACTGCATTTTTATATTTTCTCCTTTCATCAATTAAATTCAATATTTCTTCTGTTACCCAAGGATTTCTACTAGCCCTCGTCTTTTTACCTACTTGATCCTCTGCTGCCTTCACTACTTCATCCCTCAAAGCTACCCATTCTTCTTCTACTGTATTTATTTCCCCCATTCCTGTCAATTGCTCCCTTATGCTCTCCCTGAATCTCTGTACAACCTCTGGTTCTATTAGTTTATCCAGGTCCCATCTCCTTAAATTCCCACCTTTTTGCAGTTTCTTCAGTTTTAATCTACAGGTCATAACCAATAGATTGTGGTCAGAGTCCACATCTGCCCCTGGAAATGTCTTACAATTTAAAACCTGGTTCCTAAATCTCTGTCTTACCATTATATAATCTATCTGATACCTTTTAGTATCGCCAGGGTTCTTCCATGTATACAACCTTCTTTCATGATTCTTAAACCAAGTGTTAGTTATGATTATGTTGTGCTCTGTGCAAAATTCGACCAGGCGGCTTCCTCTTTCATTTCTGTCCCCCAATCCATATTCACCTACTATGTTTCCTTCTCTCCCTTTTCCTACACTCGAATTCCAGTCACCCATGACTATTAAATTTTCGTCTCCCTTCACAATCTGAAAAATTTCTTTTATTTCATCATACATTTCTTCAATTTCTTCATCATCTGCAGAGCTAGTTGGCATATAAACTTGTACTACTGTAGTAGGCGTGGGCTTCGTATCTATCTTGGCCACAATAATGCGTTCACTATGCTGTTTGTAGTAGCTTACCCGCATTCCTATTTTCCTATTCATTATTAAACCTACTCCTGCATTACCCCTATTTGATTTTGTGTTTATAAACCTGTAGTCACCTGACCAGAAGTCTTGTTCCTCCTGCCACCGAACTTCACTAATTCCCACTATATCTAACTTCAACCTATCCATTTCCCTTTTTAAATTTTCTAACCTACCTGCCCGATTAAGGGATCTGACATTCCACGCTCCGATCCGTAGAACGCCAGTTTTCTTTCTCCTGATAACGACATCCTCTTGAGTAGTCCCCGCCCGGAGATCCGAATGGGGGACTATTTTACCTCCGGAATATTTTACCCAAGAGGACGCCATCATCATGTAATCATACAGTAAAGCTGCATGCCCTCGGGAAAAATTACGGCTGTAGTTTCCCGTTGCTTTCAGCCGTTCGCAGTACCAGCACAGCAAGGCCGTTTTGGTTATTGTTACAAGGCCAGATCAGTCAATCATCCAGACTGTTGCCCTTGCAACTACTGAAAAGGCTGCTGCCCCTCTTCAGGAACCACACGTTTGTCTGGCCTCTCAACAGATACCCCTCCGTTGTGGTTGCACCTACGGTACGGCTATCTGTATCGCTGAGGCACGCAAGCCTCCCCACCAACGGCAAGGTCCATGGTTCATGGGGGGGGGGGGGGAAAGGGTATCGGACTATAATTTCGAATTTTGTGAAGTTGACAGTCGCCAGTTTAATTAGGCACATTAATTTGCAAACATATATTTGAGAAAATTTGATATTAGTTATTGAAGTTACTTTTGTTGAGATTTCCGTTTGAATAGCGAACAGGATACAAACTATCAAAGTGCACTCTGTACTGTGTGTGGGAGCAGTTACCAACAGCACATACACACCAGTAAATTTTGGGGAGCAAAATTGCACCGAGCTCATACTAATGACGGCTACCATCATTAGCATTACTTAATCAAAATACTGAAACATCACCGCATGAAGTGGAGATCCAGTTTTGGATATGGTGGGCTTCTATCTTGACTGACATGAATAACACAAATAAAGGTGAATAACATCTTAAATACACTGTTTAACCTTCTCTGTGTATAGTTGTTTTCCTTAGTAACAGTAATAGTTAACTTTTTTCTTAATAGGAGGACAATATGATGGGGACCCATAAACCGGTATAGTTTCACTAGTCAAGTTTCTTCTTTGGTTATCGCAAAAGTAAAAACTATCTCTGAAAACTAATCATTCACTTAAATTACTTTGCAAGGTAATAAAATTCAACACTCGGCTTAATTAACTTCAAAAGGAACCATTCATGATGGGTACAAAAACTACACTATCTTTGAAAATGTGTAACTTCACTTCTAATAGTACTACCGTATATCGGTTCATTAAAGATTTATATGTACTTGCACTTTAATCACCTGTGAAGTAGGTGCACTTGGCCATAATATCTACACAATCTTGCACTGTAATCCTACAAAACTATATTGTGTAATAAACTAAGGATATTTTAGCAAAAACCTATCCAACTTTTATGGTTTTAGCTTTTTAATAATTAAAGTTTTCACTTTCCTTTTGATTGATCTTTAAATTTTTGTACATAGACTACCTACCTTAACAATTTAACTGGGAGTAGTCCATAAACAAAGCATCTAAATTTTGCTCTTACTTTAACTTTTGCTACTCCTTTTCCTTTAGACAAAAAATCACTTTTAAACGCATGAACGTCAGAACTGTTCATTTGTTCATTTACATCAGGATACTCGGTTTTAGTAGCACTTAGGTGAGGACCCTGCGTAGGTTCATGATCAGGATTGAAGTTACGGTTTCGAACACGAATTGAAGTTTTACGTGATTATTATTGAAACAAAATACAAATTAACTGGTCCATGCCAATATACATTACGTAACTGAATGTATGAAGACTGTGAAGCAGTGACGAAGATGGGTGGCAAGCGAATTGGCGGCTAACTGTACTCACGGCTCTTCACGTGTGACTGCTCTATAAAATTTCTTCTTGGCGTCGGATTTTCAACATATTAGAGCCATTCCATTATGCCGTGAATACCAAATAATAGCCAGATCCACATACGCTCCAAATCCCTTCTAATGCAGCTTACAATTGCCTCTCTTAGCACCGTTGGGGTGTACCGAACTAAAGCTAGCCGAACACTGTGTGCCGTTCACGGAAGGGAGCCGCTCAGTAGGACCGCCTAACCTACCTTTTACATCCCGCGCCGGCCGTTGTGGCCGAGCGATTCTAGGCGCTTCAATCTGGAACCGCGCGACCGCTGTGCCTCGGGCATAGATGTGTGTGATGTCCTTACGTTAGTTAGGTTTAAGCAGTTCTAAGTTCTAGGTGACTGATGACCTCAGATGTTAAGTCCCTTAGTGCTTAGAGCCATTTGAACCATTTACATCCCGCGATGCCACTTTCGTTGCGAAGGGACTTCCCTACAGCGTTCACATGTTACAAATACAGGTGCCCTTAGCATGAACCAGCTTTTAACAAAGGTAATTCTTTCGTAAATACATTCGTATAATAATAATTTAAAATGTCAGGATATTCATTTGTTTTATTTCATATGTATAATACAAAACTAATTTTCTTGCCATAGATCAAGGAGATCAAACAATATAGAATGCACACTTCATAAATTGCAGATACACAGTTACTTAAAATGAAACTACTCCTAATAAGTGTTACAAAATATTTGTTATTCATGTAGGGGAAGGAGGGGCAAGACGGGGTGGTGGGGTAAGACGGGGATGGGCTATAAGCTACAGTTTGAGTATTGCCATCTGTGGATACCTACGTCAACATCATCAGTACACAGGTCCCAGTGTGTTGACATTGCTGAACCTTAGTTTCGCGGCTGTTTCTGTGAGCTTTGCTAGGTACGTACAATTGTTATACTGATTTGCAATCTTTTACACCTTTCGAGGTCCTAAAACATGTGTTTCGTGAACATTTGTCCAGACTGTATATATCGCACTGAATAGTACGCCTTATTAACAGTAAATTGCTGTGTCAGTAGCCAATGTTCACTACATAGTGTTCATGTAGGCGTACTATAACCTGACAGCATGGTAGGGGGCAAGATGGGGTGAGGCAAGATGGGGATCTTCCCCGTCTTGCCTCTACTATTTGTCAAACCATGAAGTTCTTATCGTCTCGCTGCGGGTTTTGAATACGTACATTATACGTTGAATACAATTGTAAATAAAATGGTATCCGTTATTCCTAATTAACTACAAAATGTGCCTTAGGCTATATGGTGAATAAAAATAAACAAAACGTGCAAAGTCAGTATTCTTGCTATGCTTTAACGACTGACTATTGGAAATGTGGTATTTACAATATAATATAGATTAACAGGAATGATCTGACTCAATAGTACATTCCACGTGTTTTATTTCAGATGGTTCGAAAGTATCGGCGACAAACGTCTAGGCAAGATTGGTCATTGGAGTCAATGGAATGCGCTGTAAATGCTGTTATAGACGGCCATATGGTTTTCTTTCATGGCTGCTAGACAGTTCAACGTGCCACAGAAATCTGTGTTTCAGCGTCGGGGTGCACACGACACTTGTGCAGGGACAGAAAGTGATGATGACTGGGCTGTCCATACTTGTGTACTATGTGAATGTAAGAGGCCTAAATAAAACTTAATACCTCATTCTACAATTCGCAGAACCATGTTTCGAAACCTTATCGTCACATGATTTCGTTATTCCAGTCCTTATTTAAGCTTTAGAGATGAATTCATGCTAGTTCCCCATCTTACCGCGCATATGGGGCAAGACGGGGAATTGGTAGTTTATGTTTCAAATCGAGATATTCCTAACTAAATATAACAAGTTTGCAGGTTTCTTTGCATGCTATTGTAATTCAATGGTTAATTAACAAATGATAATCAAACCCTTTTGTAAGGGTTTAAAGTTAGCTTCCCCATCTTGCCCCGCCTTCCCCAACTATAAAAAATTACACGCAGATGTTTGTCTGGGTAGTTTTTAGTTCTGGCTGTATGCTCTGTTATGCTCTGCAAATGAAAGAGGAATCTTCTGTTCTTAGTTATTCGGCCTTCAGGGACGAAATCGTAATATGGCTTCTATCTTTTGTTCCATCGAGTCTGCCAACAAAAGCGAGCGCTTAACACCAGACGGCTTTCGACGTTTGCACCCAAGCAAAATTTTTGCTGCACACTGACAACAAATTGATGGGTGTAGTCCTGTATGTTGCAAGGGAGCTGGTCATGGCTTCTTCAGATGATAACGTTGACACGGATCTTCTCATACGTGTCTTGTCGAAAGTTCTGACTAACCGCGTAACCTTTGAATTAAATGCTGCGTGAAAGTGGGGGCGGGCGGTGTTCCCAGATCTCGTTTCGCTGTCAGATGTAACATGGCAACCGTTTCAGTCAGGAAAGGGTAGTCAATGGCCTCGATTGCGGAGATGGTCGTAAGTTCGCACATCGTGCTACTGTTCTTGCAGATACCCAAGGCACATGAAAGAAAACTGAGACCACATTAATTACCAGCAACAAAACTGCTAACTGGAATGGTCTGGTGAAGTCAACATGTACTCATTGCCATAGGCGGTCTGGCGTTGCCTTGGAGAAAATTATCGGTCTGGGGCCGCCTGACTTTGTGAGCAACAGTGGAATTGTCGTTTCGTGTGGGAGCCTCTTAATGGAAACACATCAGCTGCTTAAGATCCCTTAATAAATGGAGTTTTACGTTATACAGAAACACGTGAAACTTTTTTGTACCCTTATTGCTAAAACTTCTTCTTACATCCAAGAACAGTTCCTATGTGCCGCAGTCAATAATTTAGAACGCGATCAGATATTTTAATACAGTCTGAAGATTTAGGGGACAGCACGGTACCAATAGAACATCAAAATGCATCAGGAGCTATTGCTAGCCATAAGCCTTAGGGAGCGAACATTTTTGAGATATATTTTCTCTTTAAGGAAATGAAGCTGGAGGACTTCGGAATATTCATTTTTACACACTTTCTGCAGAGTCTGTTTAATTGGTTTGTGATTTGACCTAAATTGGGTGTAAATTCATTGTAATAATTAACTTTGACCAAAAATGGTTGCAGTTTTTATAGACTTTTAGGTGCAGGTAATGTAATTATAGATTCTACGCTGTCCAAGCAAGGCCTCTCTTGTTGAAAATGTCACTCAGGCAATGCAAATTGTTTTACAATATGCGGGTAAATCACATTTGAAGGCCTTGCGTGTGCTGCTCCCTTGCAGACCACCTTTACAGCGTCATCCAGGTTGTTTGCACAATCAAGAACATCTCGTAATTATTGCTCTAAGTAACACTGGAACATGGGTAGCCCACTAGACTCTCTAAAACGGTAAAGGATTATATTGGTAAACACAAAGTCTTTTCTTATTTTTTATTTTTTTTTTTACTCCAAGTAGAAGAGCGGGCTGTTTGAGATCCTGCCCATTGAAGACCCGTCGCTGTTTTCAGCCAAGTGTCCCAGTAGGTTGGGCATGCTTCAGAGGGAATCCAATTTGATAATATTTGGATGGGGACATCCAGTCGAGAAATTCACCTAAAGGGAAACCTCCAAGAAACCTTGGTTATAACCAGACGATTGGAATTACTCAGATTTGTTTCTAGGACAATGTTATCATTTAATTTCGGCATATACATCCTTGTTAAATAGGAGGAGAGAATGACAGCGGGTATGAATATTACAATATTCATCACTACCACCAGCTGTAATTTCATTATCAATTTACTGGCTACCGGTTTCAACGAAAGAGGGCGTAATGATGAAGTGTATCGTCAAAAGCGGTTGTCAATAAATTTATTACCAAATTAGAGCTGACGGTAGTGTTTAAAATTGTAATAATACAATTTTAAACACTACCGTCGGATCAAATTTCATTATAAATTTATTGACAACCGCTTTTGATGATACATTTCGTCATCAATGCTATAATTTGTCCCAGACAAAAAAGTAAAATATAGTGCGTATGTTCTGTGTGTTTCAGAGTTGTAACGTTACGAGTAGTCTGTCCGCCATACAGGGTCATGAAGGTAAGACAGACCAAACCAAATACATCCAAAATGAGTAAGTATATCGAAGTGCTATTTCTGCGAAGTTGTAGCGGAGAACAAGGTGAAAATTCTTATGTTCTAAAGTAAATTTTTGTCTCCTATAGTCGGCCAATTAAGACTCCAACTATGTTTTTCTTACTAATGGAACTGCGCACTTTTTTGTCGCATTTGAAAGAATGTTACAAGAGAACGTCAATAACATGACATGTATGGGACTTGATCAAAGACTATCGAGATAACAGCGCCGCAAAATACTGTCCCGGCGTCAGGAGAAGAGGTTCGACAAACGTGTGCCCTCGTATACCATATTTAAACATCCATGCAACGTATGTATGGTTCTTGTGTTTACCTGTGCGCTTGTAGTCCATCAGTGTACGTTCTGCCTCTGTAGCAGTCAGGTAACTTGTTCGTGAAGTTACTGAGACATTCAAAATGTATACGGCAGTAGAAAGAGTGAATACTGTCTATTTGGAATGTCGCCAACCTATTAGAATAGCGGTGCGGTTTTATGCTGAAAAGAATCGAGATCGCACCCACGATCTGTCTTGCAAACATAATAAAAAGTTATAGTAAATGTCACTATGAGGCACCTCGCAAATACAGAGGGATCATCCATATGAGTCTGAATCATTTTAGCTAGGTTGCGTATTAGGCAATAACGTTTTAGCCTCGCCATTTCTTAAGTTGCGATCTCCTACCACTTTGTGCTTATTGTCACAAACCTTTGACAGTCCGCCATTTGCTGACGGAAAGCCTTTTTTTTAAAGACTTAAGTTCTCATTTATGTTTTTTTCCGTCTTAGCAATATGGCGAAGGACATTTAATCTTTAGTTCAGGACCTCCGTTGTGTCTGTGGTTTATTTTCTGGCCCCTTCACTAAGAGAAAGTCTTTGTTTTTAGCTGTCCTTCCTTCCATCGTGTAGTCGCTTTTAACTTCTTTTTCCTCTTCTTGTTCTACTGTTCTGACATGGGAGCGTATGACCTTGTTTTTGCACCCTGAAACAAAACAAACAAAACCATCTGAATCTTTACAGTAACAACTGCAGAATATTTTTTGATGAGTATGTAAGCAAACATTGTCTTGAACACATAAATGAAAATGTTCTGAAATGTTTGGAATAGACGTTTCCTATTGTATCTGGTCTTGGGAGTGCGGAGAATTTATTACAAAGCGCGTTTATCTTTGTCGGGAAGATCGACTATGAATTTTCCTTTGGTCATTAATAAACTCTATTATCACTGCTACTTATTAAATTCTATCACTGTATTTCTATTTGTAAAACTGGTGGTATTCGTAAAAAAGGATGGAGCCACGTCACGTCGCTTTCGCCATTCAGGTGTCAAATTTCACAATAGCAGCTGTCGTAACACACGCAGTTTCTTCGCTGACGTGTAAAGGGAAACGGCCACTCGTGGCGGAAGAGAGTCAGCATAAAACTAAAACTTCAGAAGCGTTGCAGTAGCTTCCCTCGCCACGAAAAGTTAACACAAAAAAGTCGCTTCTGTGAAAGAGGCTTAAAGAGATACAAGATTGAGAAATATTGCCAAAAACGCTGTCGGTAAGGTTTGTCAAATTGATTCCGTATTTTTAGATTTCCAGAGGGCTTTCCACATCGTTCTTCACAAGCGTCTTCTAATCAAATTGCTTGCTTATGGCTTATCTCTCAGTTGTGCGACTGGATTCGTGAGTTACTGTCACGCAGGTCACAATTAGTAGTAACTGAGGGAAAGCCATCGAGTCAAACAGAAGTACTACCTGCCGTTCTTCAATTCATTTACCGTCTTGCAAACTCATCAAAACCAACCTCAAAATGATTTGGACAAGATTTCTGTGTGGTGCAAAAAATGGCAGTTGAGTCTAAATAATGATAAGTGGTAAGTTATTCACATGAACTGAAAGATATCCACTGAATTCAACTAAATACTTAGGAATTACAATTGCGAATAACTTCGATTGGAACGATGACATAGGTATGTTTCGGGTAAAGCAAACGAAAAACTGCGATTAATTGGTAGAAAACTTAGAAAATGCAACAGATCGCCTAAACAGACTGCGTACGCCACGCTTGTCCGCCCTCTTCTGGAGTATTGCTAAGCGGTGTGGGATCCGCATCAGATGGGACTGACAGAGGACATTGAAAAAATTAAAAGTACGACAGCTCGTTTTGTATTGTCGCGAAGTGGGGGAGAGAGTGCAACGGACGTCATGAGAGAATTAAGATGGCAGACCTTAGAAGAAAGAGTTTTTTCGTTACGGCAGAATCTTCCCCGAATGCGAAAATGTTCTGTTGGCTCCCACCTACATAGCAAGAAGTGATAATCATGATAAAATAAGAGAAATCAGAGCCCGCACAGAAAGATTTAAGTGCTCGTTTTCCCGCGTGCTGCTAGAGGGTGGAAAGATGGAGAAATAGCTTGAAAGCGGCTCGATAAACACAATTGTGAATTGCAGAGGAATCATGTAAATGTAAAGGCAGTTTTTTTAGTTTTGAGACTCATTCATTACTTGGTACAGAAGTTTTAGTCATGTTAGAAGATGCTCACATAAACGAGGCAAAGGCGTATCTAATACAACTAACGAAAACTGAACGAAATGCAGGAATAAATGAGGTAGTGGCGAGCTTCTGTTTGTAAGGTGTAGGCGGTAAACAGTGAATGGCCGTGTCACATGCAACCGGCGTGTCCCATGCAGCCGGTGCGGCGAGTCAGCGAGTGGTTGGTTGGCCAGTGGGCGGCCGCTGGGCGATGGGCGCTGCCCGCTGCCGCTTCTAATTAGAAACCGCGGCCGCCCGCCGCTCGCTGCTCGCATTGTGCGCCAGTGCGGCATTGAGTGCGCCGCGCAGTGCAGTGCAGCGCGACCCACGGGAAACGGGCCGCCCCCGCTCGCTACCTCTGCCCGCCAAGCTGCTGGGCCCTCGGGGCGCTGCGAAACGTTTTTATCCCTTGCTGCTCAGCGATTTGTTACGATAGAGCAAATGCTCTGGGACATTGAATGAAGAAGAACTATCACCCAAGCGAATGATGTCAAAAGAAATTTATGTAGAAAGTGTAATTTTTTGGGTCATTAGACTTCTGAATGGTGTGATAGCACCACGAATCCCTCTACTGTGTCAACCGCTTTATCTTAGAGTAGCACTTGCACCCACCGTCCAGAACTATTTGCTACGTACATTTTCTATGTACATGCTCCACAAGCCACCAAAGGTGCGCGGCGGAGGGTACCATGTACCACTACTAGTCGTTTCCTTTTCTGTTTCACTCGCAAATAGACTGATGGGAAAACGACTATCTACGAGGGTAAGTCAATTATTATCCGCAAAGTAGTTATAAAATTTTATTGTAATCAAGTAGGAACCTTACACAAGAACATCATTTTTCTACGTAGTCTCCTTGCGTTTCAACGAGCTGGATCCGTCGTTGTACAAGATTCCTGATGCCCTCATAAAATAAGGTTACCGGTTGAGCTGCGAGCCTGGAATGCACCGCTTCTTTCACTGCTTCGTCCGTGGCAAATCGACGGCCCCTTAATGCCTGTTTGAGTGGACCAAACAAACGACAGTCAGAAAGGGCAAAGTATGGACTACATGGAGGATGATGCAGTATTTCAAATTTGAGTTTCTGGAGCGTTTCAGCAGTGTGGGCAGCAGTATGCGGAGGGGAACTGTCGTGCAACAACACAACACCCTTTGACAGAAATCCTCGGCGTTTGCTTCGAATTGTAGGCTTCAGGCTGGCAGTAAGCGTCTCACTGTAAGGTTCACTGTTTATTGTTGTGCCCATTTCCCATAACGTTCCAGTAGTGGACCTTCTACGTCTCAAAAAACCGTTGAAACGTCCCCTAGAAAAATTTATGAATTACTGTGCTGATAAGCCTCTTACTTTACTTGATTTTCAAACAGCTGAGCAGAACTGAACGTACTCAGACATTTCGCTCTTTACCTATTCTGATCAACACTAAACTGACACACAATAATTTTAGCGCAACGCAATCTGACTTTCAATAATCAAAATGGCTCAGAGCACTATGAGACTTAACATCTGTGGTCATCAGTCCCCTAGAACTTAGAACTACTTAAACCTAACTAACTTAAGGACATCACACACATCCATGCCCGAGGCAGGATTCGAACCTGCGACCGTAGCAGTCGCGCGGTTCCTGACTGAGCGCCTAGAACCGCTAGACCACCGCGGCCGGCTTTCAATAATCCCTGCAAAGGAATGGCCATGACTAACATTAACCTGTACCTTTCACAAATCACTTACCTCACCAAAATCTTCGTTAATCGAACTACTGCAATACAGCGAGCGCCACTACTGCCAGCTTAATAAGAGATTCTAACTACTGAAGGCACTAACTACTGATAGGCATAGTTAGTAAATGAAAGATTTTGATAGACAACAAACAATGTATTTACCTTAATACTGTTCAAAAGTCATAATATATATATCAGTTCATGACATTAAGTCTACAAATTTACTGTCTCTGATGGACACACGTCCAGATCATCCGCTCTCAAAACTCTGCAATTTCTCTCCCCACATCCACCACTGCTGGCGGCTCACCTCCAACTGCGCAACGCTACGCGCTGTTAACAGTCAACTGCCCAACACTACAATAGCATATACTCCAACAATGGAAACCAACCACAGCCTTCACACAGCACAATCAGTGATTTTCATATAGAGCGCTACGTGGCGTTACCAACATAAGAACCTAAACAGCCTACTTACACCGTAAGCATCAGTTTTTCTGCGGACGGTTGGGCATTGACCTTTTTCATGCACGGCGAATTTGGATGTTTCCATTCCATTCTCTGCCGTTTACTCTCCGGCTCGTAATCATAGATCCATGTTTCGTCACCAGTAATGATCCTCCTCTGTGCGGATGCACACATATTACCCGAACTCTTGCGGCACTTGGTAGGAATGTCTTCCACAAGTAATTAGTGTGTTGGGTAGGGACACTACGAATATATTGTGTGGACATAGGCTATAAGGTGAGAATGTGGGTCTCGCAGGAGGCGTGCGCGAGATAGTCGCACTATCCTTGGTGCCCTCGATGGCTCTGATGGATAGAGCTTCTGCCATGTAAGCAGGAGATCCCGGGTTCGAGTCCCTATCTGGGCACACATTTTCACCTCTCCCGTTGATATATATCAACGCCCGTAAGCAGCCGGATGTATTAACATATAATTCTAATTCATCGTCTAAGTCGTTGTCCTCTTCGTTACCATAGCGATCCAAAAGTTTTTTGCAGATGTCAAAGCGCGTTTGTTTATCCAACTGTGTGAGTTGTTTTGGGACTCATCTTGCACAAACTTCATGAAACCCAAGTCTGTTATCGATGATTTCGTAGGCAGAACCGTGACTAATTTGCAGACGATGTGCCACTTCGTCAATAGTTAATCGTCTGTGTAAGAGAATCATTTCATGTGAACGCTCAATGGCTTCTTCCTTTGTGGCGGTAAACTGTTGTTCCTTCTTCGTACATAACACTTCTGCGACCTTATCGGAATTTTTCATTCCATTCGTAGACACTCCGTTGCGGCAAAACACTGTTCCCATACTGTACCGAAAGTCTTCGACGAATTTCGGCTCCTGATACGCCTTCCGACCACAAAAAACGGATGACTGAACGTTGTTCTTCTTAGGTGCAAATAGACAGTGAAGCAGCCATGATTAACAGCACGGCAGCGATAACGAAACTAACCTACTAGCCTGAAAGTTGCAGAGATTTAACAGCAAATAAACAAAGCATGCCTCATCAACGTAAAACGACAGTACTACCAAAGTAATCAAAAATATAACTAAATTGCGGATAATAATTCACTTTCCCTTGTATAATCCTCCGTACGAACCCGAATCTCGCTAATCTTAGCGGTATGGTCCTTACTCAAAATGTACGTTGGCGGTAGTAGAACTGTTCTGTAGTCAGCCTCAAATGTCAGTTCTCGAAATTTTCTCAGTAGTGCTTCTCGAAAACAAACTCGCCTTTTCTCCTGTGATTCCCTTTTGAGTTTCCACGGCATCTCCGTAATACTTGCGTCTTTTTCGAACCTACCGGTGATAAATGTAGCAGCCCGCCTCTGAATTGCTATAGGAGCGCTCAAGATTGGTTTGTGCTAATGTTGCATATGCGATCTCCTCTGCGGATGAACCACACCTTCCTAAAATTCTCCCAGTAAACCGAAGTCGAGCTTCGCATTCCCTACAAAAACCCTTAAATGCTTGTTCCATCTCATATCGATTTGCAACGTTACCGCCAGCTATTTAAACGACGTGACTGTATCAAGCGGCACATTACAGATTTCAAATTCGTTTTTCGTACTCATCCGCACTAACTTACATTTTTCTACATTTAGAGCTAGTTTCCATTCATCACACCAACCACAAACTATGTCTAAGTCAACTTGCGTCCTCCTATAGTCACTTAACGACGACACCTTACACACACCACAGAATCATCAGCGAACAGCTGCTTACCATGTCCGTCAGATCATTTATGTGTCTAGGAAATAACAGCGGTTCTATCACACCTTCCTGGGACACTCCTGACGATACCCTTGTCTTCGATGAATACTCACAGTCAAGGACAAAATTTTCCTTAAGAAGTCTTAGCGCCACTCATATACTTGGGAACCTTTTGTGTATGCCTATATCTTCGTTATGAATCGGCAGTGTCACACCGTGTCAATGCTTTACCGAAATCTACACTATGTGATCAGAAGTATCCGGAACCCCCCGCCCCCCAAAATAAAGAACATACGTTGTTCATATTAGGTGCCACCTACTGCCTAGTACCCCATATCGGCGACCTCAGTAGTCATTAGACATCATGAGAGAGCAGAATAGGGTGCTCCGCAGAACTCACGGACTTGGAACGTAGTCAGGTGATTGAGTGTCACTTGTGTCATACGCCTGTACGCGCTATTTCCACATTCCTAAACATCCCTAGGTCCACTGTTTCCGATGTGATGGTGCAGCCGTAACGTGAAGGCACACGTACAGCACAAAAGCGTAGAGACCGACCTCGTCTGTTGACTGACAGGGAACACCGACAGTTGAAGAGGGTCGTAATGTGTAATAGGCAGACATCTATCTAGACCATCACACAGGAATTCCAAACTGGATCAGGATTCACTGCAAGAACAATGACAGTTAGGCGGGAGATGAGAAAACTTGGATTTCATGGCCGAGCGGTTGCTCATAAGCCTCACGTCACGCCGGTAAATGCCAAATGGTGCCTCGCTTGGTGTAAGGAACGTAAACATTGGACGATTGAACAGAGGAAAAAGGTAACGTGGAGTGACGAATTAGCATACACAATGTGGCGATGCGATGGCAGGGTCTGGGTATGGCAAATGCCCGGTGAACGTCCATCTGCCAGCGTGTGTAGTGCCAACAGTAAAATTCGGAGGCGGTGCTGTAATGGTGTGGTCGTGTTTTTCCTGGAGGGGGCTCGCACCCCTTGTAGTTTTGCGTGGCACTATCACAGCACAAGCCTACATTGATGTTATAGGTACCTTCTTCCTTCCCACTGTTGAAGAGCAATTCTGGGATGGCGGCTGCATCTTTCAACACGATCGGGTGCCTGTTCAT
Organism: Schistocerca piceifrons; assembly: GCF_021461385.2. NCBI lineage: Eukaryota > Metazoa > Arthropoda > Insecta > Orthoptera > Acrididae > Schistocerca > Schistocerca piceifrons. Next base: position 974,649,349 of record NC_060139.1, on the reverse strand, counting down.
AATGCACGGCCTGTGATGGAGTGGTTACACGACAGTAACGTCCCTGTAATGGAGTGTCCTGCACTGACTCCTGACCTGTATCCTATAGAACACCTTTGGGATGTTTCGGAACGCCGACTTCGTGCCAAGCCTCACCGACCGACATCGATAGCTCTCCTCACTGAAGCATTCCGCAAAGAATGGGCTGCCATTCCCAAGAAACCTTACTGCTTCTGATTTAGCAAATGCCTGCGAGAGTGGAAACTGTCATCAAGGCTAAGGGTGGGCAAAAACCATATTGAATTCCAGCATTACCGATGGAGGACGCCACGAACTTGTAAGTTATTTTCACCCAGGTGTCCGGATACTTTTGATCACATAGTGTAGCAATATGGAATCCACCTGTTGTCCTTCATCCATGATTCGCAGGATCTCAAATGGGAAAAGGGCAAGCTGAGTTTCGCACGAGCTGATAAGTAGACAGAAGCTTTTTCCCCTCAAGGAATTTCTTTTATGTTGGAAGTGAGAACATGTTCCAATCTCTGTCTTTGCCTGCAGTTTTTCCCCACTACAGCTCTCTCTCTGGTGCTGTGGAAGTTATTCTCTGATGTCTCAACGTGTCACCTATCATCATGTATTTTAATGTTTTCCACATGTTCCTACGCTCTCCGATTCTGCGCAGAATCGCTTCATTTCTTTTCAGTTCACCTGATTTTCAACTTCATTCTGAGGCACCACATCTCAAACGCTTCGATTCTCTTCTGTTCCCGGTTTCTCATTGTCCATGATTCACTATCTTACAAAGCTGTGTTATAAACGTGCATTCATACAAATTTGACTCAAATCAAGGCAATAGTTTGACTCTAAAACGCTTATTTTCGAGAAATGTGCAGTTTTCCTGTGATACTTTCGTTTCTATATCCTCGTCGCTTCCTAAAGCCAAACATATCGTTATCTAACACATTACCAGTTTTGTTTTCCATTTCTCTCTACATTACTCTTGCCAGCAGCTTGGGTGCCTGAACTGTGTGCCATGAAATAGTATTTCGCGACACGTCTTCCTGCCGACTCATTCGGCCGTGAGAGCGCTGGTCTGTTGGCTCGGAGTCTATCCAGAGGACGCAACTGATGGCGTGCGAACACCAGCAGGGCTGCTCCGGGCTTTTCTGTGGCTTGTGAAGTTAAGTATATTACTGACCAGGGCAAACGGTGAGGGAGAGGTAGCCAGAAGGTAGAGAGGCATTAAAGGAAATGCAAGATAGTGCGGCGTTAGAAGACATCGCTACTAGTGAATTGTTGCCAGCTTCGATCTAGTAGGATATCAGACTGGATATAAATGTTGCACCAAGGAAGTAGCTTAATTAAGTGGAGCAAGTAGAGGATCCAGGGGTGAAACTACGATCGAGTCGGCGTGAGATGCTCACTGACAGCTAACAGCGCTATTTCCTATTTTCAAGTGCGAAAAGAGCAGCCGTTCACAGAGCTGTGACAACACTGAGGGGTTTCCATAGAGATTGGATTTCGCTTTGTTTTGCTTTAGGGCGTAAAAAACAAGTGGAGTCATAAGCGCCCAAGTCAAAACTATAGAATATAAAGACTCAAAGGAGTTAAAAAACTACTATACGTCAGTCCCAATAGGCATAAGAGAAGACATCTAGAAACAGGGACATGGAGAAAGAGCTAAAAAGGTCACCTCACAGAAACGGAGGTCCAAAACTAAAAATTAAATGGCCTTCGCCATATTGCTTTGGCGGATAAAAAGTAAAACGCGGTCGACGGCCGATAACACGGAGGGCAAACCCAAGTGGGAACATAAACGGTTCAAAAATGGGCATTCCGTCAGGAAGTGTCGGACAGTTAAAACTTGGGTGCACTGTGTACAAAGTGGAGGGGTAGCGCCACTTAGCAAATGGCGATAGCTAAGAAGGCAATGTCCAATACGCAGCATAGTTAACATGACCTCCTCCCGGCTGGAGGACGGACAGGAGGTCGTCCAAGCAGCTGGGAGAGGCTTAAGAAGCCGGAGCTTATTTCCGTGAAGTGAGGGCCATTGGCGATGCCAAAGGGACACCACCTCCTGACAGACGGCAACACGGAGATCATCGGAAGGAATATAGGAAGTAGCACGCTGAGGTACGAGGGTAGCAGCCTTGGCGGCAGCGGCAGCAGCTTCGTTTCGTGGCAGACCGAAATGACCAGGAGCCCACATGAGTGGTGTACAGCGAATATAGACTTCTAATTGCGCTGAGTGAATCTCAGCAGAGGACACAATTGAAAAGTGTGTCGCCGGAAGTACTCCGTGGCCTGATACAAGACAAAGAGCTCGGCTACAAATACATAGCAGTGTGCCGAAAGCCGATATCGAAAGACACGGGCGCCAATGACGAAGGTACACCCGACCCCACGGTCACTCCGAGAGCCATCAGTAAATACAAAGGTACTATCGCGAAGCTCCATGTGAAGGTCGTGAAAGTGAAGGCGATAGAGCGAGGCTGGAGTAGTGTCCTTAAGAATCGAATGAAGGCCAAGGCTAGCATGGACGGCTTCACGGAGCCATTGGGAAAGCTGCGGGTAGTGTGATGTTAAGCCTCTGTAGCAAGTGCCGAAATCGGACTCCAGGAAGTAACAGAGAAGAGGGACGCGGCCCATACTGCCGATCAAACGAATCATTGAAGAAGGAGGCATAGGATGGGTGGCCACGCGTGGGTGACAAACGGCATCTGCTGAGGAGAAAATGACGGCGGCACGACAGTGGTAGGTCAGCAGCTTTGGCATACAGACTCTCAACCGGGCTAGTGTAAAAAGCCCGAGTGATCAAACGGATGCCACGATGGTGGATAGCGTTGAGACGGCCTAGGAGGGATGGACGTGCAGACACATAAACAAAACACAGACTAGTTTCGAACAGACAAGGGAGCGGTGGAAATGCACGAGGGTGGTTCGATCGGTACCACAGGAAGTACCATTGAGGACAGGTAGGACATTGAGGAACAGTGTACAGCGGGCTGCCAGGCAAGACACATGCGTGGAACAAGAGAGTTTCCTATCGAGCATAAGCCCCAGGATTTTTGTAGTTTCAACGAACGGAAGGGCAACAGGCCCAAGATGTAAACATGGTGGGAGAAACCATTTGCACCGCCAGAAACTCATACAGACGGTTTCTTCGGTGAATAAACGGAAATCATTGTCGATGCTCCAGATGTAAAGGCGATCAAGTCATCGATGAAGACGCTGCTCAGTGAGACATGTCCGTGGAGAGCTGCAATAGATTGTAAAATCGTCAACAAAAAGGTAGCCAGAGATGCCCAGTGGGAGGCCATTATTGGGTTAATGGCAATAGCAAAGAGAACGACGCTTAGGACGGACCCCTGAGGAACACCGTTTTCCTGGATAAAGGTGTCCGAAAAGGCAGAACCCACACACATCTTGAAAACTTGAAAACAGGAAGCAGGACAGGCTGCCACGGAAGCCCCACGTGTAAGGAAAACGGAGGATACCCGTTCTCCAGCATGTGTCATAGGTCTTCTCCAAATCGAAAAACACGGCCACAGTCAGGATTTTCGCAGAAAACCATTTAAACGTGATGGTCAACTGCAAAACGCCACACTCGACATCCACACTGCGCATTCGTTAGTAAATTGCAAGAGTTGAACCACCATACCAGCCAGGCATGGATCATACGTTTCATCACCTTGCAAACACATCTGGTGAGGAGATGGATGGTAGCTAGAAGGAAGGTTTATGTCCTTACCAGGCTTGGGTATGGGTATGACGGTGGTTTCACGCCAAAGTCTGCCCAGATGCTGTTGTATTGTTAAGCAGAAAGTGCTTGCCCAAAAGAGAAAGATGCTCCAACATCTGAATGTGGACAGCATCTGGCCCTGGGGCAGAAGATCAAGATGAACTGAGAGCATTATCTAGCTCCCTCGTAGTATAGGCATCATTGTAGTACTCCCAATTCTGAGAAGGGTATCGCCCATGCCTCCTCCATTCGTTTCTGATGGAGGAAGGCAGGGTGATGGTGGGAAGACCTAGGAACTTCCTCAAAAGATATTGGAGATAGCAACAGTGTCCACGATAACATCGTCTGCTACTGTCAGGCCGCAAATTGGGGAATGGATCTTGATCCCAGAGAGCCGTCGGAGGTTGGACCACACGGCAGAGGAAGGGATGGAACTGTTAAAAGACCTAGTGAATGAAATCCAGCTACTTTATCTGCTATCACAAAGAACGCGACGACACTCTGCACGCATCTGTTTATAATGAATGCAGTTCGCCATCGTAGGATGACGGTTAAAAACCTGGAGAGCACGTCTCAGTGCGCGAATTGCGTCGCGGCACGCGTCAGTCCACTAAGGGATTCTGACTTAGCGTGGTAAAGAGGAAGTGCGAGGAATGGAACGTTCTACAAAGGTAAGTATATCGTTTGTGAGATATTCCGCTTGGTCACCACAACTCGAGAAATCATCGTAGGTCGCCAGGCAGGAGTTAAGCCGCCAGTCAGCCTTAGTAAGCTGCCGTTTAGGTGTGCACGCAGGTGGGGTAAGCAAATGGATAGCACATGGGATATGGTCACTCGAGTAGGCATCAGAAAGAGTGGACCACTCATGAAGATGGACAAGTGGGCAGTGCAGAAGGGTAGGTCCAAATGGGAATAGGTGTGCGACGAAAATGGGTGCTCCAGTGTTAAAGCAGAAGAGGTTGAGTTGATTAAAACGACCAACCAAAAGGGCACCTCTCTGACATGTTCTGGGAGAACCCCAAAGGGGATGATGCGTATTAAAGTCACCGAGTAGGAAAAATGGGAAGGTAGCGGCCCAAAAAGGGAAGAAAGTCTGCCCTGGTGACATCGAATGACGAAGGGACATAAATGGTACAGAGGGAAGAGACAGGCGAGGAAGAAAAAGGCAAACTGCAACAGCTTAAAGGTGGTTAGTCAGGGAAATTGGTTGACTATGAATGTCATCCCATATGAGCAGCGTGACAACCCGTGAGATAGAATGCTAACCTCAGGGGGAAGTCAAAATGGACTAGGAAGAAATGTCAAAGCTCAGAGTGGCCGTGAGGGGACAATTTAGTTTCAGGAAGGCTGAGTACAAGGGGCCGCTGTGATTCTAAAAGCAGCCATAAATCCTCTTTGAGGGACCAAAGGCCGCAAAAGTTCTATTGGAGGTGAGTCATGATGAGGAAGAGATGTAGGGGTGTCACCTCGGTCACCTCGGCAGCTCCCGAATGACAACCTGTGAAGAGTCGCTGCTACATGGCACAGAAGCAGGAGGATCCTGCTCCATGGGGTCCACAGAAGTGTCGGCTAACCTGTGCTGTCGGTCTGTGGAGTCCAACACTGAGAAACAGTTGGTGGTGTGCACCGGCAACATGGAGGCAGGCACCGTCAAAGAAGATCTTCTAGGTGAAGAAGGAGAAGATCTTTTGCCTTTGGTGGACTTCTTCGGACCTTTCCAGTTAGAGGTTTTTTGGATGGAGGGACCTAAGAAATCTTCACGGCAGTACTCCTTCTGCCCTTTCCAGCCTACTGGTTGTGTAGCTGGTGGCTTCACCGTGTAAGGGGAGAGTTCAATTTCTTGTTGCACAGGTGGACGGGGGATGGCGATGCTACCTTGTCACCGGGCGATTTCACAACCTCAGAGCTTAATTTGAGGTCCCTTGTCTTCTTTCCCATGTCCTTCATGGAGCGAGGGGTAACGAGAGGTAACAAGAACAGAACTATAGGTGCCAGACGGGAGAACGCAGGGTTTGTGACTAGCCAATAACTTGCGAGTGACTGAGTAAGGCACCTTTTCCATTACCCAGATCTCTTGGACAGCCTACTCATCAAGATAAACGGTTCAATCCCGAGAGGTTGCGGAATGGCCACCATTGCAGTTGATACAGCAGGGACAAGGAGGCGCATCCCTACCACAGGTTACACATTTGGCTGGGTATCGACAAGAGGTACTACTGTGGATGAAATTACATCACTGGTAGCAGCGCATTGGATTAAGAATGTACAGTCAGACTGTGATAATTTCATAGCCTACTTTGGTCTTGGACGAAAGCACCACTTTGTCAGAGGTGAGAAAATGAGTGCGGGTAGGCATTGAGGAGAATCTACCTTTCCCATCACCCCATGGATGGCAATGACGCCCTGATCAGACAGATAATACTGGATTTTATCCTCGGATAGACCGTCGGGCAGCCTAGTGTACATAACACCATGGGAAGGATTCAAAGTTCTATGGGCCTCGACACAAACAGGGTAGCTGTGGAGAAGCGAGTTAACAAGCAGTTATTTTCTTGAGAATGAGAAGTAGTCTCCAAAAGCAAAGTGCCATTCCGTAAACGACAGCAGGATTCCACAGGGCCGGCAATGGCATCAACAACTTTCTGAATAATAAACGGATTTAGAGTGGCGAAGCACTGTCTTCAGTACGTGAGACTATGAGAAACCATGGTGCAGCGGGAAGGTTCTTGGAATCGTTAGCCTCTTTACGTTTACGTTTCATAGACGTTGACGGTGGAGATGATTCGTTCAGTGCGAGAAAATCCCCCGTGATTACCAGCATCTCCGATGCCGCGCTCCTTCCAACTGGGGGCCCAATTCACATGGGAGCGCACTCCCCTTAGGTGATTGTTCACACCTCAGGTCACACCTCCCGATCATCTGAAAGAGGGACCAATCGGCAATTTGGGGTGGCTGCAGCTCAGACAATCACCCCTACCTGTCGACCAAGGGCTGGAAATTACGCGTTACCTAGTCACCTGTTACGCGTCAGACGCATGGGCCGGCCTTCTGGGGTGCACAGGGAGGAAGAAGAAAAAGAGGAACCTCAAACTCCGAAGCGGAGGAACGAGAGGGGAAGGGAAACAAAGAAACGAAAAGGTAGCGGAAAACTGTGGTGAGACTGTTCTCACGTCAGCGACAGACAGTGCACAACATTCCTAATAAGATCCCAGACGTGTTCCCCAACGGAGGGTAAAAGGAATAGTAAGAGGATAGACATGCAGCACGGAAGGGAAAAGAAACTGCAAAGGCTGAGGCCCCGTGGTACCCATGCACGACCCCGCCAAAGAGTGGCGAGCCTCCTGGGGGAGCCATAGAGATGTTTACAAAATATTGTTACGTTATTTGCTGAGGGGCGCTCTCTAAGCTGCTGCGTCTAACCCACTGCAACTGTGAAGGACCAGCTTACGCCGACTGGACTACAGTATGATATTTCCCTCTTTCCTGTGACCTCCTACATTTTTTTTTTTTTTTTTTTTTTTGCATGGCGTGGGGTGTTGTACGTCACTGCCCTGGAGGAGTAGAGCAGGATTACATTCTACATCGTGTTGTTGTCGAAAAGACTGTAATAATTATAGGGGAATAGGTGATTTAGCAGCTGGATTTAAATTATGTATATCCAAGGCATTTATGGCGTAAACTACAATGTGGTGTCTCATAGAGTCCTGCTGGAATATACCATTTGTTACAATAGTCATGAATGGTATGGCAACAGAATATACCTTTCCTGCCACACACTAGTCATCATTCAGCCTGCCTTCTACATTTACCAAATCAATCCTGTTAACATAACTGGTAGCTGCCCCCACCAAGAGACTGTATGTACTGTACCAGCACTCCATGGTACGTTATTTACTCTCTTTGTGCCTTCTTTCCTACAAGAGACTTCTCACCGTCCCGGGTTGAGTCGGCAGAAAGTCGAACTGTTGAATATGTTTCAACACCCATATTTCTCTTAGTTCGTGCCCGCCTTGTGCCGAGGTGATAGTTACCGTATTTCGATTCGTAACACCTGTTGGGTCCAGAGTGGAGGGTCTCCCGACTACAGAATACTTTATTCAAGTGCACAAAATGCCATTGTTCTCTTTATCATTGCGCCTGTGTTTCGTACGTCCGGTCTGAAGTATTGAGGTAAATAGTAAATGTGCTTCAGGTCTTGCCAATTTTAAGATTAAACATCGCGGTGATGCAGTAGGAGATATGGTGCCGGCATTTTTGAATTGCTCCACTGCACAACAGAAGGCGGCTTTCGCAGTGAGGATGTACATGTCACAGTGCTATGCTCTCTGAGGCTTGAGTTCACATGATACACACTGAAGCCCCATAGAAAATCATATAGGCATGTGTATTCAAATACAGAGATATGTAACCAGGCAGAAAACGGCGCTGCGTTCGGCAATGACTATTTGAGACATGTGTCTGGTGGAGTTGTTAGATCGGTTACTGTTGCTACAATGGCAGGCTATCACGATTTCAGTGAGTTTGCAAGTGGTGTTAAAGTCGGGGCACAAGCGGTGGAACACAGCATCTCCGAGGTAGCGATGAAGTGCGGATTTTCCCGAACGACCACTTCAAGAGTGTACTGTGAATATCAGAAATCCGATAAAACATCAAATCTCGTCGCTGCGGCCGGAAAAACATCTTGCAAGAACGGGACCAATGACGACTGAAGGGAATCAAATGGTTCAAATGGCTCTGAGCACTATGGGATTTAACTGCTGAGGTCATCAGTCCCCTAGAGCTTAGAACTACTTAAACCTAACTAACCTAAGGACGTCACACACATCCATGCCCGAGGCAGGATTCGAACCTGCAACCGTAGCAGTCGCGCGGTTCCATACTGCAGCGCCTTGAACCGCTCGGTCACCCCGGGCGGCGAAGGGAATCGTTCAACGTGACAGAAATGCAACTCTTCCGCAAATTGCTGAAGATTTCAATGCTCACCCATCAACGAGTATCAGCCTGTGAGCCATTCAACGACACATCATCGATATGGGCTTTCGAAGCCGAAGTTCCACTCGTGTGCCCTTGATGACTGCATGACACAAAACTTTACACCTTGCCTGGGTCCATCAACACCGACATTGGGCTGTTGGTGACAGGAAACATGTTGCCTGGTCGGAAGAGTCTCGCTTTAAATTGTATCGAGCGGATGGCCGTGTACTGGTATGGAGACAGCCACATGAATCCATGGACGCTGCATGTCAGCAGGTGTCTGTTCAAGATAGTGGACGCTCTGTAATGGTGTGGGGCGTGTACAGTTGGAGTAATAAGAGACCCCTGAGAAGTCAAGATACGATTCCGGTAGGTGACACATACATAATCAACCTATCTGATCACCTGTATCCATTCATGTCCATCGTGCATTCTGAGGGACTTGTGCAACAGCAGGACAAATCCCCACGTCCAGAACTATTATAGAGTAGCTCCAGGAACACTCTTCTTAGTTTAAGAACTTCCGCTAGCCATGCACACACAGCATATGTGGGATGCACTGCAGCGTGCCGTTCAGAAGAGATCTCCACCCCCTCGTACTCTTACGGATTTATTGGAAAGCCCTGCAGCATTCATGGTGTCAATTCCCTACAGCACTATTTCTAACATTAATCGAATCCGTGCCTCGTAGTGCTGCGGCAGTTCTGCGTGCTCACGAGAGCCCTATTCGATATTAGGCAGGTGTACCAGTTTCTTCGGCTCTTCAATCTATTTCGATATTCATTACCTATGTAGAGTTTTTCTTTAGATGTACAAATGTTGTAGACATTTCGTTGTTTGGGTTGCTAACTTTTCATGGAGGAGATCTCTTTGCACATTTCTGCCCCTCTCTGGACAGTAGGTTCTTGGAGACTATACGAATTCCTCCCAGAGATGAGAATTTCTACCAGATTACGAATGGTACGCTGAAGAATATCGGTGCTGGTCTTTCTGAATTGCCTTCAGAAAATACTGCAAAGGTAGTACAAGCATACTTGCGCCAGAGCTATACGCAAGACGTTCTAACTTAAACCTTCTTGCAGCGGTGTACTACAGGTCTCTAAAAGATTGCAAAAGGGCACAGGTCATCCCCGTTTTCAAGAAGGGACGTGGAACAGATGTGCAGAACTATAGACCAATATCTCTAACGTCAATCAGTTGTAGAATTTTGGAACACATATTATGTTCGAGTATAATGACTTTTCTGGAGACTAGAAATCTACTCTGCAGGAATCAGCATGGATTTCGAAAAAGACGATCGTGTGAAACCCAGCTCGCGCTATTCGTCCACGAGACTTAGAGGGCCAGACACGGGTTCCCAGGTAGATCCCGTGTTTCTTGACTTCCGCAATGCGTTTGATACAGTTCCCCACAGTCGATTCAAATGGTTCAAATGGATCTGAGCACTATGCGACTTAACTTCTGAGGTCATCAGTCGCCTAGAACTTAGAACTAATTAAACGTAACTAACCTTAGGACATCACACACATCCATGTCCGAGGCAGGATTCGAACCTGCGACCGTAGCGGTCGCTCGGCTCCAGACTGTAGCGCCTAGAACCGCACGGCCAGTCCGGCCGACTCCCCACAGTCGTTTAACGAACATATTCACCTTCAGACCAAATGTGTGTTTGAAGAATTTCTAGATAGCAGAACGCAGCATATCATTCTCAATGGAGAGAAGTCTTCCGAAGTAAGAGTGATTTCAGGTGTGCCGCAGGGGAGTGTCGTAGGACCGTTGCTATTCACGATATATATATATGACCTTGTGGATAACATCGGAAGTTCACTGAGGCTTTTTTTCGGATGATGTTGTAGTATATCGAGAGGTTATAACAATGGGAAATTGCAGTGAAATGCAGGAGGATCTGCCACGAATTGACGCATGGTGCAGGGAATGGCAATTGAATCTCAATGTAGACAAGTGTAATGTGCTGCGAATACATAGGAACAATATAGCAGGCCAGCAACTGGATGCACATAATTCCATAAATTATCTTGGAGTAGGCATTAGGAGTGATTTAAAATGGAATGGCTATATAAAATTAATCATCGGTAAAGCTGATGTCAGACTGAGGTTAATAGGAAGAATCCTTAGGAAATGCAGTCCGAAAACAAAGGAAGTAGGTTACATTACACTTGTTCGCCCACTGCTTGAATACTGCTAACCGCTGTGGGATCCGTACCAGATAGGGTTGGTGGAAGGGATAGAGAAGATCCAACGGAGAGCAGCGCGCTTCGTTACAGGATCATTTAGTAATCGCGAAAGCGTTACGGAGATGACAGATAAACTCCAGCGGAAGACTCTGCAAGAGAGACACTTAGTAGCTCGATACGGGCTTTTGTTGAAGTTTCGAGAACATACCTTCACCGAGGAGTCAAGCAGTATATTGCTCCCCCATACGTATATCTCGCGAAGAGACCATGAGGATAAAATCTGAGAGATAAGAGCCCACACTGAAGCATACCACCAATCTTTCTTTCCACGAACAATACGAGACAGGAATAGAAGGGAGAAGCGATAGAGGTACTCAAGGTACCCTCCGCCACACACTGTCAGGTGGCTTGCGGAGTATGGATGTAGATGTAGGTGCAGACAAAGGTATTAGATTGCGATGGTCGAGGAGACCTATAATAGTCCATGGAATACTGGAAAATTGTGCTGGCAGACGAATCACTGTTAAGCTTGTACTTGAAGTCACAGCGGCTTCGATGTCAACGTAAACCTCAGGAAGAAACTGTGGTGACTATCTGCTACTAACAAGGGAAATTCTCTGTCGCACTACCCACAGATTTAATGGTAAGAGGGCCCATTGGACAGCCCGTCAAAACCTGAACACAGGGAAGAAGGATTACTGAACTGTAAAAAAGAAAGGAGCAAAGTAGAAAAGCGAGGAGTCTAAGGAAATGCAATATAGTGCACCCAATGAGAGTAGTGGCGTCTTCGTTAAGTGGTCACAGTGATGGACTGCTACGCGGGCGAGCCGTATTCAGCCCTCCCTCGTACCTTTTTTTCCGCTGTTCGCTATGTTCAAATTGGTGTCTATGTCGTGGTGTAACGTCCGTTTGCAACAGCGAGGTGTAAGGAAGGGACCTATAGAGACAGCTGATTCTGCGCAACTGTATTAGCAGCCGAAAGGAAGTGGCTTTCCAATGGGTACCGCAAACGTTTGAGGCCAAGGCGACAAGTCAGCCGAATCCTCCACCAGAAAACACGTCGAGTGTGTAATACACGGCATTAGTGACAGTACGTGTCTCATATTATGGGAATCTGTTACCGACGCATCTAATTTGTACGCGTGGTAAGTGAGTGACATATGTCTCGTTGCCCGATTTACTTGTCCCTATGAATGTGAATGTAATCACTCGCAAAGAAACCATGATAACATAACAGTTTGTCACATAAGCTGCAACAAATGAACGCAATAGTTCCACAATCACACAGTTTCTCTGTGGTCTATCAAAACATATGTTTTTAATGTTTTTGAAATTGCGTTCCGTTTTGGAAGTTTTGACTCTTGTATTCGTTTGTTGTAACATAGTTCGCACCCGCTTATTTGTTGTTTTCATTTCAGTGAGACGTTTATGTGATATCTCACCTGTTCTCGCTATTCATCACTTTTACTTATGACGGTAACGTATTCTTACCACATGACTCATATTCTATAAACAACGTATAGTATGACAATTACCAAGACTACAGAAAGAGAACAAACATTTCATTGGCATGGAGGACAGATGATAATGTAGTTAAAATGTATATAAATAAAAGGCTCGAGAGAGTCCATCAGCGTGACTACTTTTATTCTTTCCTTTTTTTGTTCATCTTCTTTTGTTCGTTATTGTTCATTGCATTTGTTCGGGGCGGACCTCCCATGACACCTAATCAAGTTCGTTGATTAATTAACTCATTTTTTTTATTACAGAGGGCAACTAACCCTCTGAACAAATACTCTGAACTAGCGTGCCACCACTTAACCAGAACGTCGGTGCTGTTTATCGTTGCTCAATATTGCACTTGTTAAGCTTGAACTGTTAATTGTTTCTAGTTTGCTTTTCTTTTACAGTACAGTACAGTACACCTTCTTCCTGTTATCATGCTCTATCTGCTTTCAATTGTTGACGGGCTATGCACTGGGCCATCTCACCATTAAATCTGAAGGGGATGGGATGGAGTATTTCTCTTGTAAGTGTACAATCAGGAGAAGAATATGTGACACGAGACGGATATTTCAGTTACACCAACTACTCGGAAATACGTTTTTAGGTTGAGGTGTCATGCACCTCAAATGAGAACCGTTGGCTATGTGTCTATTTAAACTAGTCCTTTAGCGCTGCCACTTTTTAAATCAATGGACTCAATTCATTCACACATTCATTCAATTCAAATTTCTGTCGAGTTAATAACCACAAGGTCGTAAATATTTAGAAACAATAGTTAATTTGTCCATTAACGTGCAACTACGTTCTGTGATGGCAAAATGATTAAAAACTGTACAACAGTGGCCAAATTATCACTATTTATTGAAAGTATATTTATAGTGCATGTAGTAGCAAACGTTATATTTTCATATGCTTTTGTACTCACGTGGTATATGTGTGCAAAATATGAGTTAATGATTCACTTTCGTTTGAGCTTTTATGTTGTTGATTATCTGAGTTGTTCTGAACCGCCGGTGTATTTAAAGACCATTGCCGTGACGTCTGTTGGAATTAATTGATACTGTGACGTTAGCGATGTTTGTTACATGTAACTAAGTTCAAACGGGTTTACCTTAGATTACCGTCGATCGGTCGCATGAAATGCTTGTGCCTCTACTAGTCACATCCATATTAGTGGATTACGCCGTTCATTGCGGCGGAGGTTCGATTTGTACGATTGTCTGCATTGAAATTGTGACGCTAAGGAGACATAACGTCCTTACGAAAGTTGACAATAAGTTAATGTACAACAACTGGAAGTGATCAAGAGGTCTGTTTCATAACAGTACCCAATTAAATATGAAAATTAAACCATATACTCACAAGCTGTTATACGATATTTACTGAGAGACGCTTCATCTTTCATCAGGAGACGGAATACTGCGGCAAGGAGCTGGGCTTGTACTCAAAAGGACGGCGATTCACATCCCCGTTCGGTCATTCAGATATTAGGTATGCATCAGTTCCCTTAAGTAGCTCAAGGAAATGCCCAGCATGTCGTTTTGTTCTCTCCAATTCTGTCTAAACCTCGAGGACGATAGGATATTAAACCCTAACGTTCATTACCGTAATTATTTTTCTTCTAACATTTTTTTATAATTTATTCATCTATTACAGCACTGTGTCGTGTTTCAAATTCTTAAATGAGAAGATCTGCAGAAATGTTGCTATCCCTGTACGAGTGGACAACACAGATACAGCACTCGCTGAAGAAAGGACGAGTACTCATCCCAGCCATCAGTAAGTTCTGAGCAGCGCTTCAGAGAAGTAAAATCAAAATCTGTGATGAAATGCAGCAACGGCGCTGTGACTGCACTGCCAGCGCACCTGTAACACAGACTTGGCGCTCGATAAAGACAGACAGAGTGCTCTCCGCAGAGAGTTGCACCTCTGATTTTTGACGTCCCCGGGAAGACAGGGGGCGCCGTCTCGGAAGCGGGCGCCGTACGCGTATGCAAAGAGCGGCGCCGCATTTGCATGTGAGATTGGGGCCAGTGCAGCCCGATGGCGGCGGCTCGTCAGCCGGCTTTGCGCTCCACCAGATTTCATTTCCGTCTCGGCCGGCGCGGTCCGTCCGTACGTCCTCTGGAGCCGACATTTCCGCGCGCCCGCCCCTGCCTGTCTCTGATGCCTGCTGTCTCTGCTGTCGTAATTGTCAGCGCCGCTGCAGTCCTCAATGCTGTGCTGCTACATCTTGATTACGAAAGGAATAGCAGCGAGAAATTTTTTTCCCAGTTGCATCGTTTGAATCAGATGTGTTTCATTCTACCTCCCATGCATGAATGCGTGAAATTCTGGTATGGTACACAATAATGTGAAAAAACAGACTACAGACCTCTCAAACTGTTCGTAAATTTATGTCGCTTTATCCGGTTTGCGTTAGTATGAACATCATGGCAGCGACTATTCTGACAGAAGCGTAGTCTCATCCGCCACAATTATTTGTCGTTTTTAGTGAGTATGCAAGTCTGCTCTAATGCATATTCAGCAACCCCACACACAGACAGGCTTCGCACGTAAAACAGTCCCTGCTCCACATTCGAGGTTCTTTGTTAATGCGAGAAGCTTTCAATACATAATCCAATACTTTCTTTCTGAAAGCAGGTTGGTTTTATTCAGGATTCAAATACACCATGTTATTCTGTAGAATACTCAGTATTGTAGAACACTCAGTATAATGTCGTTTATTGAAACTGAACAACACTTCTCGAACAATCACTATACACACACAGAAACAAATAACTTGTAGACGACCATTCATCAAGAGCGTCGGTGACGTCCGTCGGAGCTGGTCCTAGCTCGGCGAGGCACTGGCTGTACTGCTGCTGCGCTGGCCTTATAAAGCCGGCGGACGCCGGAGGAGTACTCCAACTTTCCCTGTATCTGTGAGGTGACATCTGCAGAAAAATGTTCGCATTAGTCTCTAGCAAGTTCTGTTTGTTTTGAAAAATTGTTTTCTTCTTGGCTGCGCCTGCAATTGCTTGTGTATGTTACATGGTACACAGGGGTGTCTTGAGTGTAGTCTGCCTGGCACAGGCCGTCTGTGGCAGACGTAACATATTCCTCATTCTTTTGGCTAAAAAATCGTATTTTTCAACATAATCTCCATTCAGAGAGAGAGCCTTATGCCACCTTACTGTGAGGGATAATTTCTCAGCATTATACCACTCTAAAGTCTACGTCGGACCAACGTCTTGCTGCATCAATAGCCCTCCCATCATTCACGTACTCCATCGCGCGGAGTACATCCTTCATTGTGCCAAGCAGATGGAAGTCAGAAGGAGAAAGATCTGGGCTGTAGTGTGGACGAGGAAAAACATTCCTATGAAATTTCGTGAGCACCTCTCGGCTGCGCTGACTTGCGGTGCCGTGTTGTGATGGAGAAGTTCGTTAGTGTTTAGGTGGTGACAAACGCGCTGCAATAATTTATTCAGTTTCCAGAGGACAGAGCAATACATTTCAGAGTGGACCATTCTACCATAAGGGAGTACATTAAACACAATAATCCCTTCAGTGTCTCAGAAGACCCATGTTTCATCGCCTGTGACAATGTGCGACAAAAAATTGTCATGATTGGACTCGTGACGCTCAAGCAATTCCCCACAGATGGTCCTTCGTTGCTCTTCATCGTCTTCTTCTAGCCGGCGAGGAATTCTGTGGGCACTCACTTCTGTGTAAGCCAATTGTCACTTCTACATCTACATCTACATTCATACTCCGCATGCCACCCAACGGTGTGTGGCGGAGGGCACTTTACATGCCACTGTCATTACCACCCTTTCCTGTTCCAGTCGCGTATGGTTCGCGGGAAGAACGACTGCAGGAAAGCTTACGTGCGCCCTCGAATCTCTCCAATTTAACATTCGTGATCTCCTCGAGAGGTATAAGTAGGGGGAAGCAATATATTCGATACCTCATCCAGAAACGCACCCTCTCGAAACCTGGGCAGCAAGCTATACCACGATGCAGGGCGCCTCTCTTCCAGAGTCTGCCACTTGAGTTTGCCTAACATCTCCGTAACGCTATCACGATTACCAAATAACCCTGTGACGAAACGCGCCGCTCTTCTTTGGATCTTCTCTATCTCCTCTGTAACCCGAACTGGTACGGATCCCAACTTATGGGCAATACTCAAGTACAGGTCGAACGAGTGTTTTGTAAGCCACCTCCTTTGATAATGGACTACATTTTCTAAGACCTCTCCCAATGAATCTCAACCTGGTACCCGCCTTACCAAAAATTAATGTTATATAATCATTCCACTCCAAATCGTTCCGCACGCATGCTCCCAGATATTTTACAGAAGTAACTGCTACCAGTGTTTGTTCCGCTATCATATAATCATACAATAAGGGGTCCTTCTTTCTATGTATTCGCAATACATTACATTTGTCTATGTTAAGGGTCAGTTGCCACTCTCTGCACCAAGTGCCTATCCGCTGCAGATCTTGCTGCATTTTGTTGCAATTTTCTAATGCAGTAACTTCTCTGTATACTACAGCATCATCAGCGAAAAGCCGCATGGAACTTCCGACACTATCTACTAGGTCATTTATATATATTGTGAAAAGCAATGGACCCATAACACTCACCTTTGGCACGCCAGAGGTTACTTTAACGTCTGTAGACGTCTCTCCATTGAGAACAACATGCTGTGTTCTGTTTGCTAAAAACTCTTCAATCCAGACACACAGCTGGTCTGATATTCCGTAGGCTCTTACTTTGTTTATCACGCGACAGTGCGGAACAGTATCGAACGCTTTCCGGAAGTCAAGGAAAATGGCATCTACCTGGGAGCCTGTATCTAATATATTCTGGGTCTCATGAACAAATAATGCGAGTTGGGTCTCACACGATCGCTGTTTCTGGAATCCATGTTGATTCCTACAGAGAACATTCTGGGTGCCCAGAAATGACATGATACGCGAGCAAAAAACATGTTCTAAAATTCTACAACAGATTGATGTCAGAGATATCGTCCTATAGCAACAGTGAAGTCCAGTTATGCAGGGAGGTGTTTCACTGTAATCCATCGATCACGCGACTTTGTTTCTGTCGTAACAGACGCCTCGTCCAACGACTCACCGTGCTTTTTCTCACTGCACGGTCACCGTAGACATTCTTCAAGCGGCTGTGAATGACTCCGATGCTCTGGCTTCCGAAGTTGACAGAAAATGCAGAAACTTTGCGTTACATATTGAACGTCCCTCATAGAAGAGTCACTTAGCTGTTAACAGCCAAACCACATGAAACTGCCACAGCGTCTAGGGGCGCAAGCCGCGACGTTACGTAGCGTGCAGCTAACCGTACACAGCGCTGCAGTCGCAGACAACTATTCGCCTCCACGCTGTCATGTGCCCACGTGACACCGTGCGTGTGGTCTTTAGCGACAGCGTACGTTCTTCGCCGCGCCGGACCATTTACGCGCTCCAGGCTCCGAACGACCATCAGCTGCCACGACTTTCCATTATGGACCCAACACCTGCCCTTACTGCTGCCAACAGCAACCAGTCTTCTCGCCTTCTCTCTGAGCCACTCCTAATGGCTCCGCTTCGCTGTATCTGCGTATCCTCTTCGCTGGATCTACGTATGGGCTGCCCATGAGCCACCGCGTCGTGACACCTCGCTGCTCATCAAGTAACTGCCCACCAGCTCCCAGCCTTGTGGGACCGGGTCATTGCTAATCATCCCTGCTACTCGCCTTTTCGACGTTCATGGCCTTCATCCTACTGAGCATCTGTTAGACATCGTCAAGAATCGATATTTCATTTGTTATCCGGTCATGCGGACATCGTCCTCAAAAAACTGTACAAGTTTAGTTCTTCTTAATAAATAAAAAGTTATTATTGCGTAGTATTTCAGTACTGTCTGCGACACCACTCGGTTAAGGACATAACAGTTTTGTACCATACATAGTTTGTAGTAGTGTATATATACAGGGTGAGTCACCTAACATTACCGCTGGATATATTTCGTAAACCACATCAAATACTGACGAATCGATTCCACAGACCGAACATGAGGAAAGGGGCTAGTGTAATTGGTTAATACAAACCATAAAAAAATGCACGGAAGTATGTTTTCTAACACAAACCTACGTTTTTTTAAATGGAACCCCGTTAGTTTTGTTAGCACATCTGGACATATAAACAAATACGTAACCAGTGCCGTTTGTTTCATTGAAATATGTTAATTACATCCGGAGATATTGTAACCTAAATTTGACGCTTGAGTACCACTCCTCCGTTGTTCGATCGTGTGTATCGGAGAGCACCGAATTACGTAGGGATCCAAAGGGAACGGTGATGGACCTTAGGTACAGAAGAGACTGGAACAACACATTACGTCCAAATGCTAACACCTTTTTATTGGTCTTTTTCACTGACGCACATGTACATTACCATGAGGGGTGAGGTACACGTACACACGTGGTTTCCGTTTTCAATTACGGAGTGGAATAGAGTGTGTCCCGAAATGTCAGGCCAATAGATGTTCAATGTGGTGGCCATCATTTGCTGCACACAATTGCAATCTCTGTCGTAATGAATGTCGTACACGACGCAGTACATCTGGTGTAATGTCAACTTTAGGTTACAATATCTCCGATTGTAATTAACATTTTACAATGAACCAAACGGCACTGATTACGTATTTGTTTATATGTTCAGATGTGCTAACGAAACAAACGTGGTTCCATTTAAAAAAACCTAGGTTTGTGTTAAAATACATACTTCCGTGCATTTTTGTATGGTTTGTATAAAACAATTACACTAGCTCCTCTCCTCACGTTCGGTCTGTGGAATCGGTTCGTCAGTATTTGATGTGGTTTACGAAATATATCCAGCGGTAACGTTAGGTGACTCACCCTGTATATCTCCACAGGCCACCTAATGCCGTAATGCGGAGCGTACTTCGTGTATCACTATTATTCTCTTCCCTTTTTCGCCGTTTCAGTTCCAAATTTGCTGCATTATAGATGAGAGCTGAAGGACAGATGAGTGGAAAAACTGGGATAACTGCATAGTTCATGCTTCACAATACTTTTTCGAAGAAAGCAATCTTCCACCATAATAATCAGGTGCCATGGCCAAACTAAAAACACAATAAAAGCACAGTCACAACCACTCACAAGCGTTTCAAAATCAATAAAAATTATGCATCACAACAACTTATCTTCAAATTATGAATGACACATATTAGAATGCCTTTAACAATCTTACGGTCTGTCTTCAGGAACGTATTTAAAAATGAATAAAAATCATGCATCACAACAAGTTATCTTCAAATTATAAATGACACATATCAGATTGCAATTTTGTCATATGATGACATGATGGAGACCGTGGCTGTTGTTTGAAGACAAATGTTGATGGTGTTAGGACAGCAACCTCAGTGACAAATCGAAAGTGTTTAGTGAGAACAATTTACGTCTGCAACAACAAGAATGTAGTGGGAATGCATTTACATCTGTTGGACGCATGTTATGGAAACAAACACTCCAAACCGACGTTTCACGTTAAGTCACATGCAACGAAAATCTGTAACGCAACCATCACTGTGTGCTCTGTTTATAATTATGTATTATTTATATTTTAGGAAAATTAATCTGTAATAAACACACAACATGTCATAAAGAAAGCGTGTAAATCGTCTGAGGATGACTCACAACGATTCGAAACCGGTAACGGTGACCTTTGAATAGAGGAACTGAAAGTAAATTTGTGGCTGGTTGCTGTCTTAACACCATTAACATATCAGACTGCCTTTAACAGTTTTATAGGTTGTCTTCAGGAACTGTATCCTGTTGAGAAAACAGTGTCTAAAGTTCCTCGCGAATAAGTAGCAGCTAGTTACCAACTACGGGTGACATAGCCTTAGTGACAGAGCGCCACGACATTTAGCAACGCTTCCAACTTGATCGTCTGGCAGGGTCGGTCCTCTCGCCCATCTGCAGCTGAGTTGCGGACTTGGCCGCCTGGTCGACGTCGTTCTGCTTCGCTCCGCTCCTGAGCCCCTGCGGCGGCGAGTGTACAGCTGCTTACGGACAAGCAGGCACAATCGCGCCCACTGTATGGCTCTATGCTGTCGCTCGAACGCAGTTGCCGGGAACTACAGAAGCCACGCCGGGCCAACGGAAAGTGGCCAAGCCAATGGACGGAAATTTTCTCGAGGGAACTAAATAAAATATTATACTCCCCACCCGACAACGAAATTACTTTATGACAAGGAAAATCACTGAAACTGTACAGTTCCTGTGAGTACAAAAACGTAGATAGTGTTTTAAATACTTTTATAATACCAACCAATACCATTATCCCCCCCCCCCCAGGAAGCATAAAAAAGAAAAAAGGGGAGTATGTTGGAAGAGAAACTGGATAATTGTGCAATCCGTTACAGTAAAAATAATAGACAATTACAGTCACTGTGAATACAACCAGATTTACTAGAGTGAGGAGTTTTAGATGTAAAAAAGGAGTACCATTTTTGGGGAAAAAACAGTGCCAATCTCACATGCGAAAATTTTTTATGGGGCGCTATAAAAGTCATTAAACAGAAAACTTTTAAAAGAAGTCACTCAAGTGTGTGGAAATCATCACACATAACATGACCTACTTTGACCACTCATTCAGAGAACGGTCAAAACTCATGACATTCAATATTTCAATGTTTCTCTGAGTAAGACGGTATCTACGATTACTTGCCAAACATCTGTAAATAGAACAGTCACAAGAGGAGCATACTTTGTTTTTAAATGCAATCATTATTTTGTTCATTTCTATGTTCTCTGCGCCAGGGTTTGTGGCTCAGCTTTACTTGCGCTTCTGTTATTCAGTCTCTTTTAGGCACCCTTCACAACTGCGAAAATGGACCATTGTGCTTATTTCTCAAAAGCTGTCTTCTCCAGCTTTCTCATGGCTGTTGTCAGGATGGAGTGTCTCTGCCGGATGAAGTTTATCTTTAAATCCTTGTTTATCTGCTAGTCTTTTGCCCTTTCTTGCAACTGAAGAATCATCAGTCAAAGCTTCTAAAAACCTAGTGATTATGGGGGAAGGGGGTAAAGGAAATCTTGTAACTTGTATGTACTTCTGTATTCTGCCAGATGATTTTGTAAACATTTCCTTCATACAAGATGTAAATTTATTTATGTGTATTTCTTTTTTAATGCCTTGCGAACATGAGCAATAATATGCTCGATGTAGGTCATGAGTTTTAAAGTACAAACACTGACTTCAAATTGGAAAATGCAAATTACTTGAATGAAACTTTATCTATAAGCAAAGCTATGCATGATCAAATTTCACTCCATCAGCCTACAATGCAAAACATGCATTTTATTGAAACTTT
The DNA here is from genome assembly GCF_021461385.2 of Schistocerca piceifrons. Classification (NCBI taxonomy): domain Eukaryota; kingdom Metazoa; phylum Arthropoda; class Insecta; order Orthoptera; family Acrididae; genus Schistocerca; species Schistocerca piceifrons. The sequence continues at coordinate 974,627,569 of NC_060139.1, read as the reverse complement.
ACATCAAGATGCCGTCATTTCTTTTCTCGAAAAGCACATTAACAAGAGTATGTGTAAGCGTAGGCTTCCGCGGCCGTTGTCTTCTTCAATAAAATTCTTCAGGGTATCAGACCGCATCGTCATAATTTTAAAATGCGCCAACGTTTCGGCCAGCGTTGCAGCTAGCCTTCATCAGGGCCTTACGTTAACTGCTAAATGAACACACCTGGATTCCTTAAATAGCTGCACGAGAAAACCGTGTCGTTACTTGATTGGCTGTACTAGGAGGAGGAGGAGGGGTGAAAGGTATGCTTTATTGGTGTTTCCTTTATTATCTGTTATTGGCTGAAATAGCTGTTTTCTATTGGTCTTTATATTAATCCACCCCATTGGAGGAGACGGACGAATAGCGAACAGGTGATGGCTGTGACGTCACACTGTTTCCATGCTGTCCAGAAGCCGGCTGCGGCGTGCCATTGCTTTGTGTGCTCGCGACCACTACTGTGGCTCTCCGCGTGTCCGCATGGGCCGCCTCGGCTCTGCCGCCGCTCCGTAGCCCTGCTATTGCAGGCAGCCAAGACCTCGGAAGCTTGTACCCGTCCTCTCTATTCATGTTGGCGGGTCTTTTGGCTATTTCTATCGCCTCTCTAATCTTTCTTTTGAAAGTGAGAGGCTGTTTCGCCAGGACGCGGGCTTCTTGAAAAAATATTGGTTTCCCGCACTTGTCTCGGTGTTCCGCCACTGCTGACTTAGTGTGTTGTTTCAGGCGGATATATCTTTCATGTTCCGAGAGCCTAGTGCTGATCGGACGTCCCGTCTCACCTATGTAAACTAATCCACACGCACAACCAATTTCATACACGCCAGCTGTGTGTAGTTTGTCAACTGCATCCTTGGTAGAACCGAGCATGTCTGATATTTTGTTTCTGCTTCGGAAAATTGGTCTGATGTCGGCTTTTCGTAGTATTTTGCCAATACGTTCGGTGACCCCTTGTACATATGGTAACACAGCAATGCTCTGTGCCTCCTTCTCCTCTTCCCTATTAGTCTTCTCCCTTGTCGACATGGTGCTGTCTATCATCTGCTTCCCATAGCCATTAGTTCCGAAGATGGACCTGAGGTGTTCAAGTTCTGTCTTCAGATGTTCTTCGTCGCATATCCTGTACGCTCTCTTCGTTAGCGTGTGCAGGGCGGACTTCTTCTGCGTGGGGTGATGGTGGGAGGAGGCGTGAAGGTACCTGTCCGTATTGGTTGGTTTCCTGTACACTTTGTGGCCAAGTTTACCATTAGGCTTTCGATAAACTTCCACGTCGAGAAAAGGCAGCACCCCATTCTTCTCTGTTTCCATTGTAAACTGGATTTTTCTATGCTGTTGGTTAAGGTGCTTGTGGAAGTTCTGTAACTCCTCTTCTCCGTGGGGCCAGATGACGAAAGTATCATCGACATAGCGAAGCCAACAATTTGGACGTAATGGTGCGGATTGGAGGGCTGTTTCCTCAAATGCCTCCATGAAAATTTCTGCTGCGATAGGCGATAGGGGTGAGCCCATAGCTACACCGTCAGTTTGTTCATAAAATTGACCTCTCCACCTGAAATAGGCATTTGAGGAAACAGCCCTCCAGTCCGCACCATTACGTCCAAATTGTTGGCTTCGCTATGTCGATGATACTTTCGTCATCTGGCCCCACGGAGAAGAGGAGTTACAGAACTTCCACAAGCACCTTAACCAACAGCATAGAAAAATCCAGTTTACAATGGAAACAGAGAAGAATGGGGTGCTGCCTTTTCTCGACGTGGAAGTTTATCGAAAGCCTAATGGTAAACTTGGCCACAAAGTGTACAGGAAACCAACCAATACGGACAGGTACCTTCACGCCTCCTCCCACCATCACCCCACGCAGAAGAAGTCCGCCCTGCACACGCTAACGAAGAGAGCGTACAGGATAAGCGACGAAGAACATCTGAAGACAGAACTTGAACACCTCAGGTCCATCTTCGGAACTAATGGCTATGGGAAGCAGATGATAGACAGCACCATGTCGACAAGGGAGAAGACTAATAGGGAAGAGGAGAAGGAGGCACAGAGCATTGCTGTGTTACCATATGTACAAGGGGTCACCGAACGTATTGGCAAAATACTACGAAAAGCCGACATCAGACCAATTTTCCGAAGCAGAAACAAAATATCAGACATGCTCGGTTCTACCAAGGATGCAGTTGACAAACTACACACAGCTGGCGTGTATGAAATTGGTTGTGCGTGTGGATTAGTTTACATAGGTGAGACGGGACGTCCGATCAGCACTAGGCTCTCGGAACATGAAAGATATATCCGCCTGAAACAACACACTAAGTCAGCAGTGGCGGAACACCGAGACGAGTGCGGGAAACCAATATTTTTTCAAGAAGCCCGCGTCCTGGCGAAACAGCCTCTCACTTTCAAAAGAAAGATTAGAGAGGCGATAGAAATAGCCAAAAGACCCGCCAACATGAATAGAGAGGACGGGTACAAGCTTCCGAGGTCTTGGCTGCCTGCAATAGCAGGGCTACGGAGCGGCGGCAGAGCCGAGGCGGCCCATGCGGACACGCGGAGAGCCACAGTAGTGGTCGCGAGCACACAAAGCAATGGCACGCCGCAGCCGGCTTCTGGACAGCATGGAAACAGTGTGACGTCACAGCCATCACCTGTTCGCTATTCGTCCGTCTCCTCCAATGGGGTGGATTAATATAAAGACCAATAGAAAACAGCTATTTCAGCCAATAACAGATAATAAAGGAAACACCAATAAAGCATACCTTTCACCCCTCCTCCTCCTCCTAGTACAGCCAATCAAGTAACGACACGGTTTTCTCGTGCAGCTATTTAAGGAATCCAGGTGTGTTCATTTAGCAGTTAACGTAAGGCCCTGATGAAGGCTAGCTGCAACGCTGGCCGAAACGTTGGCGCATTTTAAAATTATGACGATGCGGTCTGATACCCTGAAGAATTTTATTGAAGAAGACAACGGCCGCGGAAACCTACGCTTACATTTAACCAACCTGTATGGGCAGGAAATCCACGGAAACATCAAGAAGTTAGAAGCACTGCGTTTAAAAAGATGTAAACTGCTGAATGACCTTGCTTTTTTGAAGAGATGCAGAGACACGAGTGTTGTGCCGTATTCTTTGCGGTTGACGTCTCACATAAAAACGAACAAGGCGAGGAATATCTGTGTTAAAGCCAGTAAAGCATTGCTACGGGAAAGGATTCGCCACATCCGCATAAGTCTCGATGCTCACAACAGGAATTTGTGTGATCTGCACCTATTTCTGGCCGGAAAACTTCAGATGGAAGACTGGGATAAAGTCGACAGGTTAACCTTTCAGCAAGCATCAAGGACCAGCAATAGTATTACTAATCGCCAGATGAGAAAGTACGACAAACTACAACAGAAAGCCACGGACGAAACATTGACGCTGGACAGGCGACGGACAGTGGTCAACCTCTCCAGCCACACCTTGAGCGAAGCAACCACAGCAATCCTGGCCAAGGGGATGAATTTCGCAGTCGCACCTAAGCAAGTTCCAAAAGAAGATATCATAGAATCCGCAGAGGCTTCGGTACGTCATCTGCCACAGGCCGAGGCGGAGAAGATCCGGCAGGAAACGGTCAGAGTTCTGAATAAAGCAAAGCCACCGAAGCAAAACATCAACGCTGAGGAATACCATGCCATTAAGGAACTCAGGGACAACCCCCACTTAGTAGTGGTACAGGCAGATAAGGGCAACGCCACTGTAGTCTTGGACACGACTGATTACAACAAACGAATGGAAGATATTCTCGCAGAACCCATCTACAAGAAACTTCAGGGAGATCCGACGGCCAAGGTAATCAAAACGACGCAGGCACTGCTCAAGCACTCTAGAATCAATTTCGACAAGGCCAGAAGATTCATCCCGCAAGTGACACAGGCACCAAGGATATATGGTGTACCGAAGGTACACAAACCCGACTTCCCCTTAAGGCCCATAGTAAACAGTATAAATTCGCCGACCTACTACCTAGCGAAAGAACTGGCACCTAGGCTCCGACACCTAGTGCATCAAACCGAGTCCTACGTTAAGGATTCCACTCACTTCGTGTCTCTCCTAAAGGAAATGCGTGTTACGGACCACGATCTGATGGTTAGCTTCGACGTCAAATCCCTATTCACGAATGTCCCAGTGTCAGATACTGTGAACATCCTAGAAGAACGCGTGGCACCTGATGTATGTGAGCTTGTGCGCCACTGTCTGACTACCACCTATTTCAGGTGGAGAGGTCAATTTTATGAACAAACTGACGGTGTAGCTATGGGCTCACCCCTATCGCCTATCGCAGCAGAAATTTTCATGGAGGCATTTGAGGAAACAGCCCTCCAGTCCGCACCATTACGTCCAAATTGTTGGCTTCGCTATGTCGATGATACTTTCGTCATCTGGCCCCACGGAGAAGAGGAGTTACAGAACTTCCACAAGCACCTTAACCAACAGCATAGAAAAATCCAGTTTACAATGGAAACAGAGAAGAATGGGGTGCTGCCTTTTCTCGACGTGGAAGTTTATCGAAAGCCTAATGGTAAACTTGGCCACAAAGTGTACAGGAAACCAACCAATACGGACAGGTACCTTCACGCCTCCTCCCACCATCACCCCACGCAGAAGAAGTCCGCCCTGCACACGCTAACGAAGAGAGCGTACAGGATAAGCGACGAAGAACATCTGAAGACAGAACTTGAACACCTCAGGTCCATCTTCGGAACTAATGGCTATGGGAAGCAGATGATAGACAGCACCATGTCGACAAGGGAGAAGACTAATAGGGAAGAGGAGAAGGAGGCACAGAGCATTGCTGTGTTACCATATGTACAAGGGGTCACCGAACGTATTGGCAAAATACTACGAAAAGCCGACATCAGACCAATTTTCCGAAGCAGAAACAAAATATCAGACATGCTCGGTTCTACCAAGGATGCAGTTGACAAACTACACACAGCTGGCGTGTATGAAATTGGTTGTGCGTGTGGATTAGTTTACATAGGTGAGACGGGACGTCCGATCAGCACTAGGCTCTCGGAACATGAAAGATATATCCGCCTGAAACAACACACTAAGTCAGCAGTGGCGGAACACCGAGACGAGTGCGGGAAACCAATATTTTTTCAAGAAGCCCGCGTCCTGGCGAAACAGCCTCTCACTTTCAAAAGAAAGATTAGAGAGGCGATAGAAATAGCCAAAAGACCCGCCAACATGAATAGAGAGGACGGGTACAAGCTTCCGAGGTCTTGGCTGCCTGCAATAGCAGGGCTACGGAGCGGCGGCAGAGCCGAGGCGGCCCATGCGGACACGCGGAGAGCCACAGTAGTGGTCGCGAGCACACAAAGCAATGGCACGCCGCAGCCGGCTTCTGGACAGCATGGAAACAGTGTGACGTCACAGCCATCACCTGTTCGCTATTCGTCCGTCTCCTCCAATGGGGTAGATTAATATAAAGACCAATAGAAAACAGCTATTTCAGCCAATAACAGATAATAAAGGAAACACCAATAAAGCATACCTTTCACCCCTCCTCCTCCTCCTAGTACAGCCAATCAAGTAACGACACGGTTTTCTCGTGCAGCTATTTAAGGAATCCAGGTGTGTTCATTTAGCAGTTAACGTAAGGCCCTGATGAAGGCTAGCTGCAACGCTGGCCGAAACGTTGGCGCATTTTAAAATTATGACGATGCGGTCTGATACCCTGAAGAATTTTATTGAAGAAGACAACGGCCGCGGAAGCCTACGCTTACATTTAACCAACCTGTATGGGCAGGAAATCCACGGAAACATCAAGAAGTTAGAAGCACTGCGTTTAAAAAGATGTAAACTGCTGAATGACCTTGCTTTTTTGAAGAGATGCAGAGACACGAGTGTTGTGCCGTATTCTTTGCGGTTGACGTCTCACATAAAAACGAACAAGGCGAGGAATATCTGTGTTAAAGCCAGTAAAGCATTGCTACGGGAAAGGATTCGCCACATCCGCATAAGTCTCGATGCTCACAACAGGAATTTGTGTGATCTGCACCTATTTCTGGCCGGAAAACTTCAGATGGAAGACTGGGATAAAGTCGACAGGTTAACCTTTCAGCAAGCATCAAGGACCAGCAATAGTATTACTAATCGCCAGATGAGAAAGTACGACAAACTACAACAGAAAGCCACGGACGAAACATTGACGCTGGACAGGCGACGGACAGTGGTCAACCTCTCCAGCCACACCTTGAGCGAAGCAACCACAGCAATCCTGGCCAAGGGGATGAATTTCGCAGTCGCACCTAAGCAAGTTCCAAAAGAAGATATCATAGAATCCGTAGAGGCTTCGGTACGTCATCTGCCACAGGCCGAGGCGGAGAAGATCCGGCAGGAAACGGTCAGAGTTCTGAATAAAGCAAAGCCACCGAAGCAAAACATCAACGCTGAGGAATACCATGCCATTAAGGAACTCAGGGACAACCCCCACTTAGTAGTGGTACAGGCAGATAAGGGCAACGCCACTGTAGTCTTGGACACGACTGATTACAACAAACGAATGGAAGATATTCTCGCAGAACCCATCTACAAGAAACTTCAGGGAGATCCGACGGCCAAGGTAATCAAAACGACGCAGGCACTGCTCAAGCACTCTAGAATCAATTTCGACAAGGCCAGAAGATTCATCCCGCAAGTGACACAGGCACCAAGGATATATGGTGTACCGAAGGTACACAAACCCGACTTCCCCTTAAGGCCCATAGTAAACAGTATAAATTCGCCGACCTACTACCTAGCGAAAGAACTGGCACCTAGGCTCCGACACCTAGTGCATCAAACCGAGTCCTACGTTAAGGATTCCACTCACTTCGTGTCTCTCCTAAAGGAAATGCGTGTTACGGACCACGATCTGATGGTTAGCTTCGACGTCAAATCCCTATTCACGAATGTCCCAGTGTCAGATACTGTGAACATCCTAGAAGAACGCGTGGCACCTGATGTATGTGAGCTTGTGCGCCACTGTCTGACTACCACCTATTTCAGGTGGAGAGGTCAATTTTATGAACAAACTGACGGTGTAGCTATGGGCTCACCCCTATCGCCTATCGCAGCAGAAATTTTCATGGAGGCATTTGAGGAAACAGCCCTCCAGTCCGCACCATTACGTCCAAATTGTTGGCTTCGCTATGTCGATGATACTTTCGTCATCTGGCCCCACGGAGAAGAGGAGTTACAGAACTTCCACAAGCACCTTAACCAACAGCATAGAAAAATCCAGTTTACAATGGAAACAGAGAAGAATGGGGTGCTGCCTTTTCTCGACGTGGAAGTTTATCGAAAGCCTAATGGTAAACTTGGCCACAAAGTGTACAGGAAACCAACCAATACGGACAGGTACCTTCACGCCTCCTCCCACCATCACCCCACGCAGAAGAAGTCCGCCCTGCACACGCTAACGAAGAGAGCGTACAGGATAAGCGACGAAGAACATCTGAAGACAGAACTTGAACACCTCAGGTCCATCTTCGGAACTAATGGCTATGGGAAGCAGATGATAGACAGCACCATGTCGACAAGGGAGAAGACTAATAGGGAAGAGGAGAAGGAGGCACAGAGCATTGCTGTGTTACCATATGTACAAGGGGTCACCGAACGTATTGGCAAAATACTACGAAAAGCCGACATCAGACCAATTTTCCGAAGCAGAAACAAAATATCAGACATGCTCGGTTCTACCAAGGATGCAGTTGACAAACTACACACAGCTGGCGTGTATGAAATTGGTTGTGCGTGTGGATTAGTTTACATAGGTGAGACGGGACGTCCGATCAGCACTAGGCTCTCGGAACATGAAAGATATATCCGCCTGAAACAACACACTAAGTCAGCAGTGGCGGAACACCGAGACGAGTGCGGGAAACCAATATTTTTTCAAGAAGCCCGCGTCCTGGCGAAACAGCCTCTCACTTTCAAAAGAAAGATTAGAGAGGCGATAGAAATAGCCAAAAGACCCGCCAACATGAATAGAGAGGACGGGTACAAGCTTCCGAGGTCTTGGCTGCCTGCAATAGCAGGGCTACGGAGCGGCGGCAGAGCCGAGGCGGCCCATGCGGACACGCGGAGAGCCACAGTAGTGGTCGCGAGCACACAAAGCAATGGCACGCCGCAGCCGGCTTCTGGACAGCATGGAAACAGTGTGACGTCACAGCCATCACCTGTTCGCTATTCGTCCGTCTCCTCCAATGGGGTGGATTAATATAAAGACCAATAGAAAACAGCTATTTCAGCCAATAACAGATAATAAAGGAAACACCAATAAAGCATACCTTTCACCCCTCCTCCTCCTCCTAGTACAGCCAATCAAGTAACGACACGGTTTTCTCGTGCAGCTATTTAAGGAATCCAGGTGTGTTCATTTAGCAGTTAACGTAAGGCCCTGATGAAGGCTAGCTGCAACGCTGGCCGAAACGTTGGCGCATTTTAAAATTATGACGATGCGGTCTGATACCCTGAAGAATTTTATTGAAGAAGACAACGGCCGCGGAAGCCTACGCTTACATTTAACCAACCTGTATGGGCAGGAAATCCACGGAAACATCAAGAAGTTAGAAGCACTGCGTTTAAAAAGATGTAAACTGCTGAATGACCTTGCTTTTTTGAAGAGATGCAGAGACACGAGTGTTGTGCCGTATTCTTTGCGGTTGACGTCTCACATAAAAACGAACAAGGCGAGGAATATCTGTGTTAAAGCCAGTAAAGCATTGCTACGGGAAAGGATTCGCCACATCCGCATAAGTCTCGATGCTCACAACAGGAATTTGTGTGATCTGCACCTATTTCTGGCCGGAAAACTTCAGATGGAAGACTGGGATAAAGTCGACAGGTTAACCTTTCAGCAAGCATCAAGGACCAGCAATAGTATTACTAATCGCCAGATGAGAAAGTACGACAAACTACAACAGAAAGCCACGGACGAAACATTGACGCTGGACAGGCGACGGACAGTGGTCAACCTCTCCAGCCACACCTTGAGCGAAGCAACCACAGCAATCCTGGCCAAGGGGATGAATTTCGCAGTCGCACCTAAGCAAGTTCCAAAAGAAGATATCATAGAATCCGTAGAGGCTTCGGTACGTCATCTGCCACAGGCCGAGGCGGAGAAGATCCGGCAGGAAACGGTCAGAGTTCTGAATAAAGCAAAGCCACCGAAGCAAAACATCAACGCTGAGGAATACCATGCCATTAAGGAACTCAGGGACAACCCCCACTTAGTAGTGGTACAGGCAGATAAGGGCAACGCCACTGTAGTCTTGGACACGACTGATTACAACAAACGAATGGAAGATATTCTCGCAGAACCCATCTACAAGAAACTTCAGGGAGATCCGACGGCCAAGGTAATCAAAACGACGCAGGCACTGCTCAAGCACTCTAGAATCAATTTCGACAAGGCCAGAAGATTCATCCCGCAAGTGACACAGGCACCAAGGATATATGGTGTACCGAAGGTACACAAACCCGACTTCCCCTTAAGGCCCATAGTAAACAGTATAAATTCGCCGACCTACTACCTAGCGAAAGAACTGGCACCTAGGCTCCGACACCTAGTGCATCAAACCGAGTCCTACGTTAAGGATTCCACTCACTTCGTGTCTCTCCTAAAGGAAATGCGTGTTACGGACCACGATCTGATGGTTAGCTTCGACGTCAAATCCCTATTCACGAATGTCCCAGTGTCAGATACTGTGAACATCCTAGAAGAACGCGTGGCACCTGATGTATGTGAGCTTGTGCGCCACTGTCTGACTACCACCTATTTCAGGTGGAGAGGTCAATTTTATGAACAAACTGACGGTGTAGCTATGGGCTCACCCCTATCGCCTATCGCAGCAGAAATTTTCATGGAGGCATTTGAGGAAACAGCCCTCCAGTCCGCACCATTACGTCCAAATTGTTGGCTTCGCTATGTCGATGATACTTTCGTCATCTGGCCCCACGGAGAAGAGGAGTTACAGAACTTCCACAAGCACCTTAACCAACAGCATAGAAAAATCCAGTTTACAATGGAAACAGAGAAGAATGGGGTGCTGCCTTTTCTCGACGTGGAAGTTTATCGAAAGCCTAATGGTAAACTTGGCCACAAAGTGTACAGGAAACCAACCAATACGGACAGGTACCTTCACGCCTCCTCCCACCATCACCCCACGCAGAAGAAGTCCGCCCTGCACACGCTAACGAAGAGAGCGTACAGGATAAGCGACGAAGAACATCTGAAGACAGAACTTGAACACCTCAGGTCCATCTTCGGAACTAATGGCTATGGGAAGCAGATGATAGACAGCACCATGTCGACAAGGGAGAAGACTAATAGGGAAGAGGAGAAGGAGGCACAGAGCATTGCTGTGTTACCATATGTACAAGGGGTCACCGAACGTATTGGCAAAATACTACGAAAAGCCGACATCAGACCAATTTTCCGAAGCAGAAACAAAATATCAGACATGCTCGGTTCTACCAAGGATGCAGTTGACAAACTACACACAGCTGGCGTGTATGAAATTGGTTGTGCGTGTGGATTAGTTTACATAGGTGAGACGGGACGTCCGATCAGCACTAGGCTCTCGGAACATGAAAGATATATCCGCCTGAAACAACACACTAAGTCAGCAGTGGCGGAACACCGAGACGAGTGCGGGAAACCAATATTTTTTCAAGAAGCCCGCGTCCTGGCGAAACAGCCTCTCACTTTCAAAAGAAAGATTAGAGAGGCGATAGAAATAGCCAAAAGACCCGCCAACATGAATAGAGAGGACGGGTACAAGCTTCCGAGGTCTTGGCTGCCTGCAATAGCAGGGCTACGGAGCGGCGGCAGAGCCGAGGCGGCCCATGCGGACACGCGGAGAGCCACAGTAGTGGTCGCGAGCACACAAAGCAATGGCACGCCGCAGCCGGCTTCTGGACAGCATGGAAACAGTGTGACGTCACAGCCATCACCTGTTCGCTATTCGTCCGTCTCCTCCAATGGGGTGGATTAATATAAAGACCAATAGAAAACAGCTATTTCAGCCAATAACAGATAATAAAGGAAACACCAATAAAGCATACCTTTCACCCCTCCTCCTCCTCCTAGTACAGCCAATCAAGTAACGACACGGTTTTCTCGTGCAGCTATTTAAGGAATCCAGGTGTGTTCATTTAGCAGTTAACGTAAGGCCCTGATGAAGGCTAGCTGCAACGCTGGCCGAAACGTTGGCGCATTTTGAAATTATGACGATGCGGTCTGATACCCTGAAGAATTTTATTGAAGAAGACAACGGCCGCGGAAGCCTACGCTTACATTTAACCAACCTGTATGGGCAGGAAATCCACGGAAACATCAAGAAGTTAGAAGCACTGCGTTTAAAAAGATGTAAACTGCTGAATGACCTTGCTTTTTTGAAGAGATGCAGAGACACGAGTGTTGTGCCGTATTCTTTGCGGTTGACGTCTCACATAAAAACGAACAAGGCGAGGAATATCTGTGTTAAAGCCAGTAAAGCATTGCTACGGGAAAGGATTCGCCACATCCGCATAAGTCTCGATGCTCACAACAGGAATTTGTGTGATCTGCACCTATTTCTGGCCGGAAAACTTCAGATGGAAGACTGGGATAAAGTCGACAGGTTAACCTTTCAGCAAGCATCAAGGACCAGCAATAGTATTACTAATCGCCAGATGAGAAAGTACGACAAACTACAACAGAAAGCCACGGACGAAACATTGACGCTGGACAGGCGACGGACAGTGGTCAACCTCTCCAGCCACACCTTGAGCGAAGCAACCACAGCAATCCTGGCCAAGGGGATGAATTTCGCAGTCGCACCTAAGCAAGTTCCAAAAGAAGATATCATAGAATCCGTAGAGGCTTCGGTACGTCATCTGCCACAGGCCGAGGCGGAGAAGATCCGGCAGGAAACGGTCAGAGTTCTGAATAAAGCAAAGCCACCGAAGCAAAACATCAACGCTGAGGAATACCATGCCATTAAGGAACTCAGGGACAACCCCCACTTAGTAGTGGTACAGGCAGATAAGGGCAACGCCACTGTAGTCTTGGACACGACTGATTACAACAAACGAATGGAAGATATTCTCGCAGAACCCATCTACAAGAAACTTCAGGGAGATCCGACGGCCAAGGTAATCAAAACGACGCAGGCACTGCTCAAGCACTCTAGAATCAATTTCGACAAGGCCAGAAGATTCATCCCGCAAGTGACACAGGCACCAAGGATATATGGTGTACCGAAGGTACACAAACCCGACTTCCCCTTAAGGCCCATAGTAAACAGTATAAATTCGCCGACCTACTACCTAGCGAAAGAACTGGCACCTAGGCTCCGACACCTAGTGCATCAAACCGAGTCCTACGTTAAGGATTCCACTCACTTCGTGTCTCTCCTAAAGGAAATGCGTGTTACGGACCACGATCTGATGGTTAGCTTCGACGTCAAATCCCTATTCACGAATGTCCCAGTGTCAGATACTGTGAACATCCTAGAAGAACGCGTGGCACCTGATGTATGTGAGCTTGTGCGCCACTGTCTGACTACCACCTATTTCAGGTGGAGAGGTCAATTTTATGAACAAACTGACGGTGTAGCTATGGGCTCACCCCTATCGCCTATCGCAGCAGAAATTTTCATGGAGGCATTTGAGGAAACAGCCCTCCAGTCCGCACCATTACGTCCAAATTGTTGGCTTCGCTATGTCGATGATACTTTCGTCATCTGGCCCCACGGAGAAGAGGAGTTACAGAACTTCCACAAGCACCTTAACCAACAGCATAGAAAAATCCAGTTTACAATGGAAACAGAGAAGAATGGGGTGCTGCCTTTTCTCGACGTGGAAGTTTATCGAAAGCCTAATGGTAAACTTGGCCACAAAGTGTACAGGAAACCAACCAATACGGACAGGTACCTTCACGCCTCCTCCCACCATCACCCCACGCAGAAGAAGTCCGCCCTGCACACGCTAACGAAGAGAGCGTACAGGATAAGCGACGAAGAACATCTGAAGACAGAACTTGAACACCTCAGGTCCATCTTCGGAACTAATGGCTATGGGAAGCAGATGATAGACAGCACCATGTCGACAAGGGAGAAGACTAATAGGGAAGAGGAGAAGGAGGCACAGAGCATTGCTGTGTTACCATATGTACAAGGGGTCACCGAACGTATTGGCAAAATACTACGAAAAGCCGACATCAGACCAATTTTCCGAAGCAGAAACAAAATATCAGACATGCTCGGTTCTACCAAGGATGCAGTTGACAAACTACACACAGCTGGCGTGTATGAAATTGGTTGTGCGTGTGGATTAGTTTACATAGGTGAGACGGGACGTCCGATCAGCACTAGGCTCTCGGAACATGAAAGATATATCCGCCTGAAACAACACACTAAGTCAGCAGTGGCGGAACACCGAGACGAGTGCGGGAAACCAATATTTTTTCAAGAAGCCCGCGTCCTGGCGAAACAGCCTCTCACTTTCAAAAGAAAGATTAGAGAGGCGATAGAAATAGCCAAAAGACCCGCCAACATGAATAGAGAGGACGGGTACAAGCTTCCGAGGTCTTGGCTGCCTGCAATAGCAGGGCTACGGAGCGGCGGCAGAGCCGAGGCGGCCCATGCGGACACGCGGAGAGCCACAGTAGTGGTCGCGAGCACACAAAGCAATGGCACGCCGCAGCCGGCTTCTGGACAGCATGGAAACAGTGTGACGTCACAGCCATCACCTGTTCGCTATTCGTCCGTCTCCTCCAATGGGGTGGATTAATATAAAGACCAATAGAAAACAGCTATTTCAGCCAATAACAGATAATAAAGGAAACACCAATAAAGCATACCTTTCACCCCTCCTCCTCCTCCTAGTACAGCCAATCAAGTAACGACACGGTTTTCTCGTGCAGCTATTTAAGGAATCCAGGTGTGTTCATTTAGCAGTTAACGTAAGGCCCTGATGAAGGCTAGCTGCAACGCTGGCCGAAACGTTGGCGCATTTTAAAATTATGACGATGCGGTCTGATACCCTGAAGAATTTTATTGAAGAAGAGTATGTGTTTCACTTGTTCTCTATTCAAGAGGTTGCTTAAACTTTCAATACATATCTGTCCTGTCTGTCAGGGTTTTCATCTAGACTACAATGCACTAAATTACAAGCTACTACTTATATAATTTGTGACAGGGTGACAATTATTGCAACATATAAAATAAAATCATCGTAACTGCTGAATGGTTTGCGGTATGATGTCCAAAGTCTACGCTTGGCCGCGAGTCATGATGGGAATTAGTATGCGCTGTGTGCTTCGGTTTCATTTGGAAAGGTTCGTCAACAAGCAAAACTGGTGCAATTGGGGGACCGAGAATCCGCTTTTCGTGATCGAGAAATCTCTTCACCCCCAACGGGTGACTGTGTGGTGTGCAGTGACCAGTCACGGAATAATTGGTGTGATATTCCTTGATGGCATAGTGACTACTGAAGAGTACGTGAGGATTTTGGAAGATGGTATCATCCCCGTTACCCAAAGTGACCCTGATTTCGACAAGATGTAGTTAAAGCAAAACGGAGCTCGGTCCCATGGAAGCAGGAGAGTGTTCTGGAGAAGCCCTTTGTGGATCGTATTCTCGCTCTGGCGTACCAAGAGGCCACTGGAATGGGACTCGATTGGCCACCATATTCTCCAGATCCGAACATATGCGACTCCTTTTTGGGGGGCTACATTAAAAACAAGGTGTACAGCAATAACCGCAAAACCATTGCTGAGCTGAGAACAGCCATTCAGGCGGTCATCGACAGCATCGATGTTCCGACACTTCAGCTGGTCACGCAGAATTTCAGTATTCGTCTGCGCCACATCATCGCCAATGATGGCAAGCATATCCGACATACCATAGTCTAAATCCGAATAATTGTACTGACGTTTACATGTTGAACAAAGTGTGGTCACGCCGTTGCTTGTAACTAATTTGCGTTTCTTTCTCATATAGTCCAAAATTGTCACTCCGTATCTGCACCAGTTGAACTGGCCTATTCATTTAGGTGTTCAGTAAGATCACTGAGAAGGAGAATTAACATCAAGTTTAATAATAAAAATTATGAACTTCCACAAATTTATATAGCTTTCAAATTAATCGGAATTCGTATAATACAGATTCTTTCACCCCAAAGCTTGAGATATCCAAAGTTTCAATTGACTGACCCGTGACTTCATGATGAAACGTTGTGTGCTGTAATAACGAAACAGCTTTTTAGCCTCATGTCACGAGCTTTACTGTTACTGTATGATGTGGTCTTCGGACCATAAGCCCATTTTATAGTACACAACTGATCCCAAAGATAAAGTCGTACAGTAATACTAAAAGTTGTGAAATAACGATAAAAGAATGCTTCTTTTAGTGAATACAGTCCAAGGTTTGACTTGCAATAAACGGGCACAAAAATTGTCAGATGCTTCATGACCATCCAGGTGACAGGAGGTACAGATCTGAGAATCTGGACTGCCGTAAATCTTGACATGAAATTCCCCATTACTACACTTTCCGAACCCCTACTCTCATATACTCACTGTCGGGTAATTATGCACCCACGTATTATCACCAAACTATTTCCCCCACTTCTCCGATTATGTCTCAGAGCTTCTCTATCATGGTTAATCTTCAAATTAACCCTTGCCCTATTTACGTTCTTGCTTCTCTTGGTTTCGAACAGGTATTATTATCAGATTCCGTTTACCGAAGATTCTAAGTTTACTATAGCGTTTGCCATCCACTTGCATCTGTGCGAGTTTTACCGGGTCCCAGTTGGGCTCTCAACCCGTTCACCAAGCCTACCCAATCGGTTGTTACTGTTTTTTTTTCAGATATCTAATTTAAGTTCGTCTCTCTAAATGTAGTTATCTTGAGTGAACATAAATCTGATCATGTTCGGCACGTGGAGGAAAGGGCACTCTACGAGTCGGAGTGTGTCAGAAATCTGAAAGTAGTAGTAAAGCTATAAAATCTGAAGAGGCTCAATGTAGATGAAGTTGTGGTCAATGAACTGAAATGGAGAGGATATAAGGATTTCTGGACAGACGAATATAGGGTAATATCAACAGCAGCAGAAAATGTTATAACATGGTGTAGGATTCGTCATGAATAGGGAGGTAGGACAGAGAGTGAGCTACTGTGATAGGGTTGCTCTTATCAGATTGCACAGCAGTCCAACGCCAACAACAATAATGAGATACACCTGCCAAGGACTCAAGCAGTACATGAAGAGATAAGTACATGAAGACATAAGAAAAGTATATGAGGATACTGAACGGCCAATTACCTGTGTAAAGGAAGATGAGGGTTTGATGTTCATGGAGGATTGGAACGCGGTAGTAGATAAGGGATAGAAGAAGGCCTCGGTAGTAACAATGGGAGAAAAGAAAATTATATTAATTTTGCAACAAATTTCGGAAGACAACAGCAAATACTCTGTTTACGGATGACAGGAGAAGCAGCTATGTATTTGGAAAAGTCCGGCTGACAAGATGAGATTCCAGATGGATTGTCATGGTCAGACAGAGATTCCGAAATCAAATATTGGATTATAAAGGGTACTCAGGAGCAGGAATAGACTCATATCACAATTTGGCAATGATGATGAATACATTGACAATCGTCCGAAAGAGGCAACGTTGAAGGAAATGGCATGGTGAAATAATGAAGAATGTTGAGAGGTGCTTGTAGTTCTCTAAGGATGTAGATACTGCGATCGTGTATACTGGGGCAGGTAGATCAGCTAAAGCCGAGTTAATGTTTCTAAAAGGGGCAGTCAGAGATGTTGGACAGAAAAAGTAAGATAGAAGGAAGGCATATCCGAAGAAGCCTTGGGTAACACAAGAAATACTTTAATTCATCGGCAAAACAAGAAGGCACAAAACTGTTAAGGAAAAGACACGAATACAGGAATAGAAGTTATGGGATATATGGGAATATATAGGATATGCATGGCAGGGCAGGCGAAATTGCAGCAGGAAAGATGTAAAGAAATCGAAAAAGAAATGATCGTCGGGAGAACTGAGTCAGCATTCAGAAAATCCAAGACAACCTTCGACGCAATTAAAATCAACGGTAAGGGTGTAATTGGAATTCAAATTTTAAACACAGAAAAATGTGCAAATAGGTGGAAAGAGTAGGTTAAATGACTCTATGAGGGGGATAGCTTGCTGAAGACCCATTATTATAAAAAATTAGAACTGACAAGCATTATGTAGGTTATACAGTATTAGACCAAGAATCTAAGAGAACTCTGGAAGACTTGAGATAAAATAAGGCAGAAGGGATCGAATTCTTAAAATCATTGCACGAAGTGGCATACAAACGATTGTTCCAGTTAGTGTGTAGAATCTACAACATTTTCGGGAAAATATTACCCACACAATAACAAAGACACCAATATCAGATAAGGGCGTAAATTATCGCACAGTCATCATAACAGCTGATAGATCTAAGCTACAATAATAAATAAAAGAATGTAAGAGAAAATTAGAAATGTGTTAGACGACGATCCGTTTAGATTTAGGAAAGGTAAATATACCAGACAGACAGTTCTCACGTTCGATTTCTAATGGAAGCAAGAATGAAGAAAAATCAAGACGTGCTCAAAGGACTCGTCGACCTAGAAAACGCGTTGGACAATGTGAATGGTGCAAAATGTTCGAAATTTTGAGAAAAATGGGAGTAATTTATAGGGATAGACGGGAAATATACAATGTCTACAAGAACGATAAGAGTTGGAAACGAAGAACTATATGCTCGGATTACAAAAGGGTGTAAGGAATACACTCTTTCTCCCCTACTCTTCAATTTATACATCACAGAAACAATGACTCAAATAAAAGCAAGATTCAAGTGTGGGACTAGAATTCAAAGTCAAAGGAAATTAACGATAAGATTTGATGTCTGCTTGCTGCCCTCAGTGAATGAAGAATTACAGGATCTGTTTTCAAACGAAATTAACTATAAGATTCGATGTCTGCTTGCTACCCTAAGTGAATGAAGAATTACAGGATCTATTCTCAAACCAATGCCTAGAGTTACCGACCAAGTAAAAGTATACGTTGGCAAGGTACATAATGTAGTTCAGCCTGCTGTATTTAGCGACACAGGCATATCAGACACGATTGACAGAGGAAATGTTGAAAATCCGAAGACTAGCGCATTTTAGTGGTTCATTTAGTAAGCACTAAAGCTTCACGTTTATGCTCAGCCGACTTCAGTGGCAGGCGTTGCAAGAGAGGCGCTGTGCATCGCGGTATAGTTTACTGTTAAATTGCGAGAGCCTATACTTTTAGAATAGTCAACTGATACACTGCTTCCCCCTAAATTAGACAATTTCGTGCTCACACAGAGGATTACGAACAATAGTTCTTCCGCCAAACCATTCGCTACTGGGACAGGAAAGAGCTGGAGTGACAGTGGCTCACAAAATAGCCTCCGCCACACAGCGTAAGGTGGCTTGCAGATGTAGATGAATCCCGGTCAGCGTATCGACAAAAACACTGCTGGATGCCGGATGTGCATTTGAATCTGAAATGCTTTTGTACTCACTTGTACCTAGACAGTTCGGATCCCTAGGACTAACGTACTGTTTGTACCTGGGTCCCTGGCTGTGAAGGCGATGCCTTTCGCATAGCTCTGCTGGAACCACGCAAATGTCAGTTTCCGAGACACTTGGTCTCTTCACTAAACTGTCACGTAGAATCTGGTATCGAGTGGTAGTTACAAGAGCTCTGTCGTCAACAAGAACTGCCACCTAACTGAAAACACTTTTGTTAATCAGACATCTAGCTGAATTTGCCTGTTTCGATGTACACTGCTGGCCATTAAAATTGCTACACCAAGAAGAAAACGGGTATTCATTGGACACATATATTATACTAGAACTGACATGTGATTAAATTTTCATGCAATTTGGCTGCATAGATCCTGGGTAATCACTACCCAGAACAATCACCTCTGTCTGTAATAACGGCCTTGATACGCCTGGGCATTGGGTCAAACAGAGCTCGGATGGCGTGTACAGGTACAGCTGCCCATGCACGGGTCGTCACACATCTGAAATGTAATGTCCACTGTTCAAAGTGCCGTCAATGTGAACAACGGCTGACCGAGTCGTGTAACCAATGGCACCCCATACCATCACGCCGGTTGATAAGCCAGTATGGCGATGACGAATACACGCTTCTAATGTGCGTTCACCGCGATGTCGCCAAACACGGATGCAACCATCATGATGCTGTAAACAGAACCGGGATTCATCCGAAAAACTGACGTCTTGCCATTCGTACACTCAGGTTCGTCGTTGAGCAGGCGCTCCTGCCGGTGATGCAGCGTCAAGGGTAACCGCAGCCATGGTCTCCGAGCTGCAAACTGTTCGTGCAGATGGTTGTTGTCTTGCAAACGTCCCCATCTGTTGACTTAGGGATGGAGACGTGGCTGCACGATCCATTACAGTCATGCGGAGAAGATGCCTTTCATCTCGACTGTTAGTGATACGAGGCCGTTGGGATCCAGCACGACGTTCCGTATTACCCTCCTGAACCCACCGATTCCATATTCTGCTAACAGTCATTGTATCTCGACCAACGCGAGCAGCAATGTCGCGATACGATAAACCGCAATCGCGATAAGGCTACAATCCGACCTTTATCAAAGTCGGAAACGTGATGGTATGCATTTCTCCTCCTTACACGAGGCATCACAACAACGTTTCACCAGGCAACGGCGGTCAACTGCTGCTTGTGTATGAGAAATCGGTTGGAAACTTTCCTCATGTCAGCACGTTTGTAGGTGTCGCCAACGGCTCAACGTTGTGTCAATGCTCTGAAAAGCTAATCATTTGCATATAACAGCATCGTCTTCCTGTCGGTTAAATTTCGCGTCTGTAGCACGTCATCTTCGTGGCGTAGCAATTTTACTGGCAAGTAGTGTATATTGAACTTTTTTCATACAACGTTTCATGATATTCTGATATTTCATAAATAAGTCGCAGTGCTTTCTAGACATGATAAATGTTAAGAGGTAAATAATACGGGGGTCGAACCGTTTATCCATTCTTGACCAGACTTCAAATGTAACAGCCTATCTCATATGCGTAATGCACATTAGGAGGCACTGTACAACAAGAAAATTATACAGGCTGTTAGAAAAGGTACGGCCAAACTTTCAGGAAACATTCCTCACACACAAATAAAGAAAAGATGTAATGTGGACATGTGTCCGGAAATGCTTAATTTCCATGGTAGAGCTCAGATTAGTTTCGTGAGTATGTACTGTACTTCCTCGATTCACCACCAGTTGGTCCAATTGAAGGAAGGTAATGTTGACTTTGGTGCTTGTGTTGACATGCGACCTATTGCTCTACAGTACTAGCATCAAACACATCAGTACGTAGCATCAACAGGTTAGTGTTCATCACGAACGTGGTTTTGCAGTCAGTGCAGTGTTTACAAATGCGGAGTTGGCAGATGCCCATTTGATGTATGGATTAGCACGGGGCATTAGCCGTGGCGCGGTACGTTTGTATCGAGACAGATTTCCAGAACGAAGGTATCCCGACAGAAAGACGTTCGAAGCAATTGATCGGCGTCTTAGGGAGCACGGAACAAACCAGCCTATGACCCGCGACTGGGGAAGACCTAGAACGACGAGGACACCTGCAATGGACGAGGAAATTCTTCGTGCAGTTGATGATAACCCTAATGTCAGCGTCAGAGAAGTTGCTGCTGTACAAGGTAACGTTGACCACGTCACTATATGGAGAGTGCTACGGGAGAACCAGTTGTTTCCGTACCATGTACAGCGTGTGCAGGCACTATCAGCAGGTGATTGGCCTCCGCGGGTACACTTCTGCGAATGGTTCATCCAACAATGAGTCAATCCTCATTTCAGTGCAAATGTTCTCTTTGCGGATGAGGCTTCATTCCAACGTGATCAAATTGTAAATATTCACAATCAACATGTGTGGGCTGACGAGAATCCGCACGGAATTGTGCAATCACGTCATCAACACAGATTTTCTGTGAACGTTTGGGCAGGCATTGTTGGTGATGTCTTGATTGGGCCCCATGTTCTTCCACCTACGCTCAATGGAGCACGTTATCATGATTTCATACGGGGTACTCTACCTGTGCTGCTAGAACATGTGCCTTTACAAGTACGACACAATATGTGGTTCATGCAAGATGGAGCTCCAGCACATTTCAGTCGAGGTGTTCGTACGCTTCTCAACAACAGATTCGGTGACCGATGGATTGGTAGAGGCGGACCAATTGGGGTGGAGGCGGACAAATTCCATGGCCTCCACGCTCTCCTGACCCCAACCCTCTTGACTTTCATTTATGGGGGCATTTGAAAGCTCTTGTCTACGCAACCCCGGTACCAAATGTAGAGACTCTTCGTGGTCGTATTGTGGACGGCTGTGATACAATACGCCATTCTCCAGGGCTGCATCAGCGCATCAGGTATTACATACGACGGAGGGTGGATGCATGTATCCTCGCTAACGGAGGACGTTTTGAACATTTCCTGTAAGTGTTTGAAGTCACACTGGTACGTTCTGTTGCTGTGTGTTTCCATTCCATGATTAATGTGATTTGAAGAGAAGTAATAAAATGAGCTCTAACATGGGAAGTAAGCGTTTCCGGACACATGTCTACATAACATATTTTCTTTCTTTGTGTTTGAGGAATGTTTCCTGAAAGTTTGGCCGTACCTTTTTGTAACACCCTGTATATGTTTAAACAGCTATAATGGAATCAGAATAGCTTGGTTCTCAATTTTAGAAACAATTCTGAGAAATATTTGCGGAACGTTTCATGCGATCTCTGTTTCATGAATCCTCGATTTGTGTTAAAAACCTGTTACGTTACATTAAGAAACACAGATGTACTTGTTCCAGTATCAAGGATGATGCAACTGTTGCGACTATTAACATTTTAACTAGATTACGTACCTTCTGGTGTTATATCATTTCCCATTTCCTGTAGGCCTGTTTCCATGTACTGAAAATTTCACGAAGTAAGACAAGTTGCATGTCTTGCACAATTCGCTCTACATCTGCCTCCTTTCTTACAATGTTCGCTATATATTGACTATGAAAATTCCTTTGATGTATAGTATTCAAACCTGCTGCCTCACAGCCGAATATGCATGTATACATCAATGTGTGCCACCATGGCCTAACAGAGCGTTTTTCATGATCTCGGATATCATTAAGGAAAGGATAAGAAACTGCCGTGTCATATGGCGTGAGCAAATGAAATGCGCCTTCCGCAAGAAGTCAAATTGGTTTCAAATTCATCTTTTCCTTCCGCTTTGCTTTTTCGCGTTTTCCTGCGGGGTCGGCATTGTTATGTGGGTTTTGGCAATATTAGTGACAGTTGGTGGCCGGGGGGCCCTTGCCGATGCCACCAATCCCTCAGGGTCTGTATTTCAATGTCCCACGTGTCTGCGTATAGAAGAGATCATATGTGAAAGTGTGGTTACATTTTCAGAATGTTTGCGTAGCGTGTAGCGGAGGCCGGACGTGGGCTCCAACCACGTAGTCGTGTATGTGCGAAACCGCCTAAAAACACCATACAGGCTGCCCGGTACCATCCCTAGTCATTATTCCTTCAGGCTACGCGACCTCTGGCCTCCCCGGGATGCAGCGCCTTAACACGCTCGGCTATACGAGCGGTTTTGTTTCAAGCTCTTCAATACGATAAAATTAAAGGTTTAACGCTCAATCTAAGCTTGTGCCCTGTTATTGCCTAAGGTACTATGCCACGTAATGACTAAATTAGACTCTACACAAAGATGTTTCAAGCGAAATCCGACATGTGAACTTTATGAATAGTAAAGGAAACTGCGGAACAAAGTCGAGCAAAACATGCGCAACGCTAGAAACAGCCATTCCCTTTATACACAGTGAGCCGAAAGTTGCAGCACTGTGGAACAAACTGCATAGCTTTGAATAATAAACACAAAGCCTAATGTTGTCTTTAAGACTATTCGCAGAAATTAGACGACCATTTTATCAACCATAGTCAGTTAAATTGCGTTAGCTTCTCAGCTGCAAAGTAACACTTTCACGACAGACCTGGTTCCTAAAAATATTGTGTCTGATCTATATTAACGACATAGGAGACAATCTGAGTAGCCGTCTTAGATTGTTTGCAGTTGATGCTGTCATTTACCGTCTTGTAAAGTCATCAGATGATCAAAACGACTTGTAAAATGATTTAGATAAGATATCTGTATTGTGCTAAAAGTGTCAATTGACCCTGAATCAAGAAAAGTGTGAAGTTATTCACAGGCGTACTAAAAGAAATCAGCTAAATTTCGATTACGCGATTAGTCACACAAATCTGTAAATTCAACTAAATACTTAGGGATTACGATCACAAATAACCTAAATTGGAACGATCACATAGACAATGTTGTGGGTAAGAAAAGCAAAGACTGCGATTCATTGGCTGAACACTTAGAAGGTGCAATAGGTCTACTAAAGAGACTGCTTACACCACGCTTGTCCGCCCTATTCTGGAGTATTGCAGTGCGCTGTGGGATCCGCATCAGGTGGGACTGACGGATGACATCGAAAAAGTACAAAGAATGGCAGCTCGTTTTGTATCATCGCGAAATAGGGGAGATAGTGTCACAGACATGATACGTGATTTGGACTAGCAATCATTAAAAGAAAGAGGTTTTTCTTTGCGACGGAATCTTCTCGTGAAATTTCAATCACCAGTTTTCTCCTGCGATTGCGAAAACATTCTGTTGCCACCCACCTACGTAGGGAGAAATGATCATCACGATAAAATAACAGAAATCAGGGATGGCACAGAAAAATTTAAGTGCTCTTTTTTCACGCGTGCCGTTCGAAAGTGGAACGGTAGAGAGACAGCTTGAAGGTGGTTCATTGAACCCTCTGCCAGCCACTTTATTGTGAATAGCAGAGTAATCACGCAGATGTTGATGTAGACACGTTAGGAGATTATTATTTCAGTTCCTACGAACATGTTCAACCGCTCTCCCTTTAATGGTACATAATCTACTGAGTAAAAACAAACCTTAAATCACATTTTTTTCTTGTTTCTTTTGTTTTCTGACTGGTTTGGTGTGGCCCGCCATGAATTCCTCTCCTGTACCAACGTCTTCATCTCAGAGCAGCACTTGCAACCTACGTCCTCAATTACTTTCCAGATGTGTTCCAATCTCTGTCTTCCTCTACAGTTTTTGCCCCCTGCAGCTCCCTATAGTACCATGGAAGTCATTCCCCCATGTCTTAGCAGATGTCCTATCAACCTGTCAGTGTTTTCCACGTATTCCTTACTTCTCAGGTTCTGCGCAAAACCTCTTCATCAGTCCATCTAAATTTCAACATTTGTCTGTAAAAGCACATCTCAAGTGCTTTGATTCTCTTCTGTTCCGTTTCCCACAGTCCATGTTTCACTATCATAAAATGCTGTGCTCCAAACGCACATTCTCAGAAATCTCTTCCTTAAATTAATATCTATATTTGATACTAGTAGATTTCTCTTCATCAGGAACGCCATTTTTGCCACTGCCAGTTGGCTTTTGATGTCCTCCTTATTCCGTCAGTCAGTTATTTTGCTGCCTAGGTAGTAGAATTCCGTAACTCCATCTACTTCGTGACTACCAGTCCTAATGTTAAGTTTCGCGCTATTCTTATTTCTGCTACTACTCATTACTTTCGTCTTTCTTCGATTTACCTCTCAATCTACAGTCTGTACTCATTAGATTGTTCATTCGATTCAGCAGATCATGTAATTCTTCTTCGCTTCAATGTCATCAGCGAATCTTATCATTGATGTTCTTTCTTCTTGAATTTTAGTTCCACTCCTGAACCCCTATTTTATTTCCATCATTGCTTCTTCGATGAACAGACTAAACAGTAGGGATCGAACTACTGCATCCTTATCTTACACGCTTTTCAATGTGAACACCTCGTCCTTGGTCGTCCACTCTTATTAATCCCTCTTGGCTCATTTTCATACTGTATATTACCCTTTTCTCCCTATAGCTTACCCCTACTTTTCGCAGAATTTCGAACATCTTGCACCATTTTACATAATCGAATGCTTTTTCCAGGTCAACGGATCCAATGAAGGTGTCTTGATTTTTCTTTAGTCTTGCTTCCATTATCAACCGCAACGCCAGAGTTGCCTCACTGGTGTCTTTACCTTCCCTAAAGCCAAACTGGTCGTCGTCTACCACATCTTGAATTTTCGTTTCCATTCTTCTGTATATTATTCTTGTAAGCAACTTGGATGCATGAACTTTTAAGCTGATGGCGCGAGAATTCTCGCACTTGTCACCACTTGCAGTCTTCGGAATTGTGTGGATGACATTTTTCTGAAAGTCAGGTGCTATGTCGCCAGACTCATGTACTTTAAACACAAACGTGAATAGTCGTTTTGGTGCCACTTCCCCCAATGATTTTAGGATTCCTGATGGTATGTTATCTATCCCTTTTGCCTTAATTGATTTTAAATCTTCCAAATCTCTCTTGAAATCTGAATCTAATACTGGATTCCTTGACTCCTTGACTCCTGTTTCTTCTTCTTTCACATCAGACAAATTCACCCCCTCATAGAGGCCTTCAGTGTACTCTTTTCGTCTATCCGCTCTCTCCTAAGCATTTAACAGTGGAATCCCCCTTGAACTCTTAATGTTACCACCATTGCTCTTAATTTCACCGAAGGTTGTTTTGAGTTTCCTGTATGCTGAGTCAGTCCTTCCGACAATCATTTCTTTTTCGATTTCTTCACATTAAATCAGCTAAGAATCACAATCCAAACTCATAGGCAACAGTAGGACGGCTAGCATATTGATAGCAGTGTTCATTATTCTTGAAGAGCTGACGCAATAGTATAAACTAATGACATCCACGATAAATTGCAATCAAGCGTCTGGAATCACTATAGAATTAATTTATTCATTCGTGATTGATAAGAATGAACAATTTCATGAGTCAGAATACAACTAAAAGCAATATCTTTTCTGTTTTATTTACACATTACTTCTTAAAATTAACCAGTGTGCTCAGTATGATGAAATGATTGGGAAAGATTTGGAATACATTTTTTTTTCTTTTTTTTTCTTCAGTCCGAAGATTGTTACGATGCAGGTTTCCACTCTAGTCCATCCTTTACAAGCCTCAACTCTGTGCATCTGCTGCAGCCTATATGCGCATGAACCTGCTTATTTTAATCATCCCTTGGTCTGTCTCTACAGTTAGTATCCGACATGCTCCCTCCAATACCAAACTGACAATTCGTGGATGTTTCAAGACGTATCCTACCAACTGGTTCTCTCTTCTGGTCAAGTTGTGCCATAAATTTCTGTTTCTCTCCAGTTCGCTTCAGTACTTCCTAAATACTATAGCAGAAACTCCAAGCATCACTAGAAGAGAGTGGATAAAGAGGCAAAAAGCAGAGTGGAGAAAATGTACTATGGAAGTCCCAGTTGTGTAAATTTGGGAAATGAAACGATGTATTGGTTCCATCAAGCAAGTTTTGTCAGTGCAGTGCACTGTCACCTCTCCTTTCCATTGTGATCTTACACGAAATAACAACTAAGATGTAAGAAAGAAATGGAGAAGACAAGATGCAAACAATGGTGCTCGCAGACGACTATGATTTGGGGAAAGGAGGAGAAGGAGGAGACTGAGGAACACCTGGATGCTTAGCAAGAAACTGTGAGACACTATTAAATGACATTTAATGTAAACCAATGTGAGATCCTGGTGACAACTAGAAATAAAGACAGATCAACTAGCGGAATAAGGACTGGACGTGAACAATTGACGAAGGTAGAGACTGTCAAGTACTTGGGAGCTGTGACAGAGGAAAAATGAAAAAAAAATGGGAAAGGTCAGTGAGGTTGCCAGACTGGCACAAGCATTCCAGCAAGGTGTTAGGAGCTTTGTTTGGAACAAGTACATCCACAAAAGAGCAAAGAAGTAGTATGTAGAAGTTACTACATCCCAGTACTGACATACGCATCTGTAACCTGGGCAGTGAAGAGAAGAGATGCAAGCAAATTGCAGGTATGTGAAATGAAGTTCCTTAGAAGCCTTGGTCAATGTACGGAATGAATAGCATCAGGGACAGTCTACAACCCTGACTCACTCCCTTCAAGACCACTTGCTTCCCATCCATGTCCTTCGACCTGGTTTCTCTACAAATTGTAAACAGCATTTCTCTGAACGTATTTTATTCCTGTTCCCTTAAAAATTTCAAAGAGAGTTGTCCAGTCAACGATGTCAGAATACAACCTACCTTGTAAGATAAGTCGGAAGGTCAGTAATTTCTCGTGTGTTGTTACATTTGTCCGGAACCCAAACTGATCCCCCCCCCCCCCCCCCAGCGTCGCTATCCACCTGTTTTTCATTCTTATATGAAGAAATCGTGTGTATCTCGCAACTATGGGCCTTTAGACTAATAGTTCAGTTATATTCACACCTATCAGCACATGTGTTCAAATGGTTCAAATGGCTCTGAGCACTATGCGACTTAACTTCTGAGGTCATCAGTCGCCTAGAACTAATTAAACCTCACTAACCTAAGGACTTCACAAACATCCATGCCCGAGGCAGGATTCGAACCTGCGACCGTAGCGTTCGCCCGTTTCCAGACTGTAGTGCCTAGAACAGCACGGCCACTCCGGCCGGCGACTTCCTAAACTTTCCCAACGAAATAAGCTGGTGTAAAACCCGAGAAGTGTATCACAATGGCTATATTCAAAATTCATTATATTAGATCGTCAAAAAGTATAGTGAAAGGCATCGATATGATATTCCTTATGTCACAGCAATTCTTGTAAAATACCACTCATCTTACTGTTGGAAAGAACATACGCATGTTTCGTAAAAGCTTTAGTTGTGAATGGTAGATTATTTTTAAACAACTTTCAAGAATACATGGATAAGAATTTTTTGTATGAACGCCTTCAGACTTCCACGTCGCTTCCTCGGTCTCTCGCTTCTGCACATCTCCCACCCTCCTCCCCCCTCTGCCTCCTCACCACTAACACCCCCACCACCATCACCATCTCAATCAACAACCCTAGCGCTGGTGTATGAGACACTCTGTTAATGGATTCATAAACCGCATTTTGACTACACAACAACCGATGTCCTTCGACTTATGCAACTGCAGTCCGGTTTCTCTACAAATTGTACATAGAGGCACTAAACAGTGAACTTATAAACCATTAAACTATTCTGAGTTGCAATTTACTTTAAAGTAGAAACCTAGTAACAGTACGAAAGCTCGTGCTGAGCGACTAAAGACTGCGTGGAACAGAGACCGTTGGGTGCTCCTGAGTTTCAGGGTAGAATGCAGTTCGGCCCGTGAGTTACACTCACTCAGTGTCAGTTGTTCAGCTGATTAATACCTGTCGCTCGCAAACACTTGTCACGTGGGACCATTTATCTTCCCATCAGCACCGACAGCAGGTGTGTTCGACGGCAGACGCGCTGACAGCAACAGGGCATCCCATGGCGAGGACACAACTTCGCTAATAACATTTTCCCTCTGCCTTCTAACTGGTCAGGCAGGTGGACAGATAGAAAGGGTGAATGAGGTCGAAAGACGGCACGAGCAGAAAGTCAGAAAGTTCTGTCGTGGTCTCCAGTTGCACTTCTTTTTTGCAGCGTGCTTTCGTCAAAAGTGTATCATTTCCAAACTGCCCTGTATATGTTTTAAGTTGTAGGTGCGCCACAGCTTGCAGATATTTATTTAAAATCATATTATACTAGCACAAAACGCTTCGACAACTTTTTACTACTACCACCAGTTTCGAGTGTTTCTAATAATCATCAGGCACATGAAGATTTTCAGTTTCAGTATATGTGTGTATACAGACATGGCGTTCTGACCCATTCCAAATAAGGCCTTACTCACTAAGTGGACCACAGAACTAAGCATGCAACATTTTAACGTTGCTGATTTAGTATCACTTATTTGTGGTTCACACGGCTAACAGAAATGTGTTCCAACACTTCACAAGCAGCCGTAGGTTTTTCGCCTTACACTATTGTGTTACTGATAGTGTATCTTTACGAATGGTAATGTTTTAGTATAAAGTCGTATTTCATTTATTTTATCTACTGGCTACTGGATTCAGTACACACTGCCATCTTCCGGCCAGCCACTGGCACTCAGTCGCTACGCTCGCTTCCCAGGTACGTGTGTCAAATACACTATGTCAAGAATATGTAATAGTGGATCTTCTACAGAATATTTAAATTGTTTGCAACGTTATGAAGTTCAGTTTGCGGTTTTGGCGTTGTATGAGGTGCGTTTGAATGTAACGTAAATATTCACACAGGTACAGTGTTGAAAAGCTTCCTTTGCCATAGGATGGTTTCTTACAATCTAAGCATGTGTCAATAATGAAGATTGATGATCCATATATATTTTAGTAACATTTTCCTTAGCTTACAAGCAGATCCAATTTAACAGAACTTTTCAGCTCACAAGCAGACCTAGAGGAACTCTTTTCACTTGATAACTTTTGAATACATTATGGGAGTGAACAGTGATGAGTGTGTTACAAATATTTACTATCAAAAACAGTCTTGATCACAATTTATTTATTACGGTGACTGGTTTCGATCAGTACTGTGGTCATCTTCAGACCAATGAGTAAGAACCAGTAGTGATTTACTAGCAGAAGGAGGTTCTTACTCATTGATCTGAAGATGACCACAGTACTGATCGAAACTGGTCAACGTAATAAATAAATTGTGATCAAGACTGTTTTTGATAGAAAATAAAAGAAATCTTTTCACTTGCTTCAGGGCGAGTATAAGCATTTATTTATTTTTTGTAGCATCTGAAGATGGCCCAGTGGCTGAATCCGGTTATGATTATTTGAGGAAATATGATTGTGTCAATAAACAAAAAAAATTACAAAAAGTTGACACTGTCTCCTAAAACGAAACGTGTTTTCCTTCCAAAAATAATAATAGCAGCTGATAATAATGCCTCGTTTTTGGGACTTATCTCTATCACCACCTCGTCCGGTGGTGTGCAGGAACACACATGTAAATAACTGCTCGTCTATTGCCACGGATATTATCTATTTTGATGAAACTCGTCACAGCGAAAAGACAGCCACGGGC
This sequence comes from Schistocerca piceifrons, assembly GCF_021461385.2. Lineage (NCBI taxonomy): Eukaryota > Metazoa > Arthropoda > Insecta > Orthoptera > Acrididae > Schistocerca > Schistocerca piceifrons. Next base: position 974,597,353 of record NC_060139.1, on the reverse strand, counting down.
CGCGAAGAGACAAGAGCTACTACGAAATGACACTGAGTTGCCCAAGTACTGTAGAAAAAATGTCGTCTTTCGTATAAAGGAAACGATGATTTAGAGTCACGTAAAACTATGGAGTACGTATAAAATAAGATATCTGAGGCGGTATCAAATCATTTGTAATAGCTGTGTTCCCAAGTTCAATGAAGATGGTGGAAGGTATATGTAAAACATCACCTTAGTTACTGTTACGATATATGGTACGGTGATTTCCATACTCGGTTACGTTCACTGAACATATTCAGGTGTCCTGCATTATAACGTAACAGAGGCGTACATTGGTAAAAGAAGGTATCGTCAGAAGATAAGAAAAATGTTTTACACTTCGTTGCTTTACGATACCATCAGGTATCAAGGACCATGTCGTTTGCATTTATACAAACGAAAACACAGTAGTATGTGATTTTATGCCAGTTTTTTAATAGAAAAACGTCGTGAGGAAGAGCCAAGACAAACTTGGCCAGTTACACACCGTATCTGCCGCAAGGTCACCACCAACACTTACTGCTAGTGTGTGGTATCGTAATACTGAGGTGGATTCATAGAGACACTCAGCACGAAAACGAACAGTGTAGAGATATGTCGTCACACATGGGTTATTGTCGAATTGCAATTTATTTAAAACAAACACATACAAACTCTTCGATCCAATACTACACTGATGAATTCTTTATATGTCTCAGAAAGTGTCCTATCAATCGATCCATTTGGCCAAGATGTGCCACAAATTTCTTGGCTTTACAATTCTGTTCAGTACCTCCTTACCAGTTTCATAGTCCACCAATCCAATCTTCAGCAATATTCTGTAACACCAAATTTCAAAAGGTTCTACTCTCTCCTTCTGTAAACTATTTCCGTCAGCATTTCAGCCCCATACAAGGTTGCATTCCAGAATGAATCTTCAGAAAAGAGTTTCTGGTAAATTTATACTCGATGTTAACAAGTCTCTCTTCTTCAGAAAACCTTTTTTTGGCATTGGCGCTCTACATATTATATCCTCTCTACATCTGTCTTCAGGTAATGTGCTGCCTCTATAAAGACACTCGTCTACCGCTTTTAGTGTCATTTCCTAAAGTAATTGCCTTAGCACCGCCTGACGGACCAAATTTCACTATCCTAGTCTGGCTCTTGTTAACGGTCATCCCCTTTCAAGGCATTACTCACTCCGTCCACCTGCTCTTCCAAGTCCTTTACTCTCACTGACTACTATTACAATGTCATCGGCAAAACTCAAAGCACTTATTTCTTCTCCCTTCATTTTGTTTTTGTTCCATTTGCTGTTTGCTCAATGCACAGATTGAGTAACACTGCGGAAAGTCTACAAACCTGTCTCAGTCCTCTCTCAACCACTGCTTCCCTCTCATGACCCTCGATTCATAATTGCCGTCCTTCTTTTGTCCAGGTCGTAAATAACCTTTCTCTCACGGTATGAAATGTGTGAGAAAAGTAATAAGACTGTTAACACTGAGAGCGATAAGGGAACGCTCTGTTGTTCTACCTGCGTAGGTCGGTGTGTTCATTCCTTCCAAACGCTCAGTCCGAGTTTCAGCTCCATGGAGCCATCATGTGGTTTTTGTGAGTGCCATGAGTGAAGATCAGCGAAATTTATAGCAATGTTATTTCATCCACTTTCTTGTTAAATTTGGGTAATCCGGGAATGTGACCTTTGAAAAGTTGTAACGGGCCTATAGGGAACATTCTCTGTGACGATCACAAGCTTGCCGGTGGGACAAATCGTTTCTGGATAGCGGAGAACACGTTGAACCTCTCTCAGGCAGACCATCAATATGAAAATGCGGATTGTGCGCTGATATGAAACTTCCTGGCAGATTAAAACTGTGTGCTCGACCGAGACTCGAACTCTGGACCTTTGCCTTTCGCGGGCAAGTGCTCTACCAACTGGGCTACCGAAGCACGACTCACGCCCGGTACTCACAGCTTTACTTCTGCCAGTACCTCGTCTCCTACCTTCCAAACTTTACAGAAGCTCTCCTGCGAACCTTGCAGAACTAGCACTCCTGAAAGAAAGGATATTGCGGAGACATGGCTTAGCCACAGCCTGGGGGATGTATCCAGAATGAGATTTTCACTCTGCAGCGGAGTGTGCGCTGATATGAAACTTCCTGGCAGATTAAAACTGTGTGCCCGACCGAGACTCGAACTCGGGACCTTTGCCTTTCGCGGGCAAGTGCTCTACCAACTGGGCTACCGAAGCACGACTCACGCCCGGTACTCACAGCTTTACTTCTGCCAGTACCTCGTCTCCTACCTTCCAAACTTTACAGAAGCTCTCCTGCGAACCTTGCAGAACTAGCACTCCTGAAAGAAATGATATTGCGGAGACATGGCTTAGCCACAGCCTGGGGGATGTTTCCAGAATGAGATTTTCACTCTGCAGCGGAGTGTGCGCTGATATGAAACTTCCTGGCAGATTAAAACTGTGTGCCCGACCGAGACTCGAACTCGGGACCTTTGCCTTTCGCGGGCAAGTGCTCTACCAACTGGGCTTCCGAAGCACGACTCACGCCCGGTACTCACAGCTTTACTTCTGCCAGTACCTCGTCTCCTACCTTCCAAACTTTACAGAAGCTCTCCTGCGAACCTTGCAGAACTAGCACTCCTGAAAGAAAGGATATTGCGGAGACATGGCTTAGCCACAGCCTGGGGGATGTATCCAGAATGAGATTTTCACTCTGCAGCGGAGTGTGCGCTGATATGAAACTTCCTGACAGATTAAAACTGTGTGCCCGACCGAGACTCGAACTCGGGACCTTTGCCTTTCGCGGGCAAGTGCTCTACCAACTGGGCTACCGAAGCACGACTTACGCCCGGTACTCACAGCTTTACTTCTGCCAGTACCTCGTCTCCTACCTTCCAAACTTTACAGAAGCTCTCCTGCGAACCTTGCAGAACTAGCACTCCTGAAAGAAAGGATTTTGCGGAGACATGGCTTAGCCACAGCCTGGGGGATGTTTCCAGAATGAGATTTTCACTCTGCAGTGGATTGTGCGCTGATATGAAACTTCCTGGCAGATTAAAACTGTGTGACCGACCGAGACTCGAACTCGGGACCTTTGGCTTTCGCGGGCAAGTGCTCTACCAACTGGGCTACCGAAGCACGACTCACGCCCGGTACTCACAGCTTTACTTCTGCCAGTACCTCGTCTCCTACCTTCCAAACTTTACAGAAGCTCTCCTGCGAACCTTGCAGAACTAGCACTCCTGAAAGAAAGGATATTGCGGAGACATGGCTTAGCCACAGCCTGGGGGATGTATCCAGAATGAGATTTTCACTCTGCAGCGGAGTGTGCGCTGATATGAAACTTCCTGGCAGATTAAAACTGTGTGCCCGACCGAGACTCCAACTCGGGACCTTTGCCTTTCGCGGGCAAGTGCTCTACCAACTGGGCTACCGAAGCACGACTCACGCCCGGTACTCACAGCTTTACTTCTGCCAGTACCTCGTCTCCTACCTTCCAAACTTTACAGAAGCTCTCCTGCGAACCTTGCAGAACTCAGTTGGTAGAGCACTTGCCCGCGAAAGGCAAAGGTCCCGAGTTCGAGTCTCGGTCGGGCACACAGTTTAAATCTGCCAGGAAGTTTCATATCAGCGCACACTCCGCTGCAGAGTGAAAATCTCATTCTGGAAACATCCCCCAGGCTGTGGCTAAGCCATGTCTCCGCAATATCCTTTCTTTCAGGAGTGCTAGTTCTGCAAGGTTCGCAGGAGAGCTTCTGTAAAGTTTGGAAGGTAGGAGACGAGGTACTGGCAGAATTAAAGCTGTGAGTACCGGGCGTGAGTCGTGCTTCGGTAGCCCAGTTGGTAGAGCACTTGCCCGCGAAAGGCAAAGGTCCCGAGTTCGAGTCTCGGTCGGGCACACAGTTTTAATCTGCCAGGATGTTTCAATATGAAAATGAACCGAAAGCGTCGATGGTGTGCACGCTCTTGTGAGATCAGACCGACGCTTAACAATAAGGATGATAGGCGACCTTTCAAACGGAAACACTTTCGCAGCACATCAGATTTTGACCGAAGTTTTCCACACTGCAGACAAGTGGATGCTGCGTCATAACAACCTTCCACTGCACAAGGCCATTTCCATCACTGTATTTTTGACCTCAAAAGGCATTCCTGTTCTTCCACAGCCCCGTTCCCCGCAGTTCACCTGATCTGAGTCCTTGTGAATTTTTTCTTTTCCCATGATTGAAAAATGCTTTAAAAGAAGATCAGTTTAGGACTCTGGAGAACATTCCAAAGAATGTGACCGACATATTAAAAGTCCCACCAGTTACAGCCTTTTTACGCTACTACCAAGAGTAGGAACAACGACTCCTCGTTGTACAGCTGCCGAAGGGTACTACTTCGAGTGACAATATTATTGTTCGAAAAAATAAAGACTTTGGTGGACAAAAAATCAGTCTCATTACTTTTATCACACACGTCACATTTTATCGCCGTTACTTTCAGAATTTCAGAGTGTATTCCAGTCAGTATTGCCAAAAGCTTTCTCTAAGTCTACATATGCTATAGACATAGGTTTGCCTCCCCTCAACCTATATTCTAAGTGAAATAGAATGGTCAATACTGCCTCTGGTACCTCTACTTTCGTCTGGAATCCAAACTGATCTTCTCCAAGGTCGGGTTCTACCAGTTTCTCCGCTCTTCTGTAAACAGTTTGTGTCATTATTTTGCAACCATGATTTATCAGACATGTAACTCGCTAATATTCACACTTATCATAACCTGCTTTCTTCTGAACTAGAATTATTGCATTCTTCTAGAAGTCAGAGGGTATTTCGCCTGTCTCATACATCTTGCACATCAGATGGAATAGTTCTGTGATGGTTGGCTCCCCTCAAGATGTCAGTGATAATGACGGAATGTCGCTTACTCCAGAGGCATTGTTTCGAATCAGCAGTTTCACTGCTCTGTCAATTCTTCTTGCAGTATCTTATCTCCCATCTCAAGTTAATCAACAATTTTCCTAATACGTAAGAAATTACAAATCGAAGACATAAGAGGCAACAACAGGACTTATAAAGACAACATCGTCAGTATTACGAAACTTCGGTATCGTAATAAATCTTTCTTTCTTATTGTTTTTCTTGGCGGTATCCCGTTCCTGCTCGGAGGCGGTATGATAATCAGGCTTTAGTATTGTTCTTGGTAGAGGGTGGCCAGATTCCCTTCCTGTTGCCATCCTCTACCCCCACCCTTCCCCACCCCAACCCTCCCCCCTAGGAACGGAATTGTGTTGCCCCTGTCTGCGTCTTGAGTCATTCCATGTGGAAGAGGATTTTTTTTAATTACCTGACCCATACATTATTTGAACGATTCTTGTACCCAAATGCTTACTTTCCTACCTGTCAGACATTCAATAGTATTCGGCAAACAATCAAAAATTTCTGTTGCGTCATATTGAACTTGTTTCTGAGCCACTGCCAGCTTTAATAATGGGTAATAACGGGCATATTTTCCAATAGTGTTTGAGGTAAGGGCATCACTATTCTTCTCAAATTGTGATGGATCGTTTATAAAGAATTTCGTTAGCGAATGTACGTATAGTGATGGTGGAGTTAAAATGCCCAACAGCTTGTGTGAAATCATGTGCGAATTTTTTGCGAGTATTGTAACTAAGGTGGAATGTGGAAACCAGTATGGTATTCAGCTAGTATTATGTGGGACACCTTGTAGCAACCAAATCCAGGCTGGCCAGCACACTGAATATGTCGTTAATCCAGCACGCGTATAGGAACAGAAGTCCCCACGCCCCAAAATTCCGGAAACTATGTGCTAACGGGCGGGTAACCGCGTGGATTCAGTATTGCAGTAAATAAAACACAAAAAATATCATATAAAAATTCTTGTCCATTTAATCAACATAACTTTTGGAAAACCCATGTTCACAACCCGAACTAAATAGCAGAGATATAATGGGAAAATCCTCTTTGCTTATGACACGCAGTATCATTTTACATATAAATAAGTTAATGAAATTCGTAGTATAAACGCCGTTTGCTTGAAATTCGAGAGAAGAGATATTATAGGAAATTAGCATCATAAAGGTCACAAAGGGAACTTGTGTAATTTCTAATCATGTGAGTGTAGGGTAATATCAACAGCAACAGAAGTAGAATTCATTATGAAAAGGAAGGTACGGCAGAGTCTGTTGCTCTGAACAGTTCAGTGATAGGGTTGCTCTCATCAGAATCGACAACAAATCAACACCGGAAGCAAGAGATCATGTACAAAAACTGAAGATGAAGAGGTGGAGGAAGTATATGAGGATATTGAAAGTGTAATACAGTACTAAAGGGAGATGAAAATCTGATAGTCATGGGGGGATTGGAATGCGGCTGTAGAGGAAGGAGTAGAAGGGTTACGGGACAATATGGGTTTTGTACTAGAAATGACAGACGAGAAAGACTAATGAGTTCTATAAATAAATTTCGGCTAGTAATGGCAAATACTCTGTCAACGAGTCACAAGAGGAGGAAGAGGTATACTTGGAAAAAGCCGGGAGATACAGGAAGATTTCAGATAGATTACATGATCGTCATTCAGAGATTCCGAAATCTTATAATGGACTGTAAGTCGGATCCAGAAGCAGATATAGACTCAGATAACAACTGAGTAGTGATTAAGAGTAGGCTGAAGTTTAAGAGACTAGTCAGGTAGAAAAAATACGCAAAGTAGTGAAATACGGAAGTACTATGAAATGAAGAAATACACTTGCAGTTCTCTGAGCCTCTAGATACAGCAGTAAAGAAGAACTCAGCAGGCAGTTCAGTTGAAGGATGGACATTTATAAAAGGGGCAATCACAGAAGCTGGAAAAAAGCATAGGTACAAAGTAGGTAACTGAAAAGAAACCATGAGTAAGACAAGTATACTGCAACTGATCGATGACAGAAGGAAGTACAAAAATGTCAGGGAAATTCAGGAATGCAGACATACAAGCCACTTTAAATAAATAGGAAGTGCAGGGAGGTTAAGGCGACATGGCTGTAGGAAATATGTGAAGAAATCTAAAAAGAAATGATTGTCAGAAGGACTGCGTCAGTACATAAAAAGCCAAAACAACCTTTGGTGAAATTAAAAACAAGAGTGCTAACATTAAGAGGGCACTGGGAATTCCACTGTTAAATGCTGACGAGAGAGGAGATGGGTGGTAAGAGTACACTGAATACCTCTGAGAGGGAGAAGACTTGTCTGATGAAGAAACAGGAGTCGATATAGAAGAGATATTGGATCCACTGTTAGAATCATAACTTCAAAGAGCTTTGGGAGACTTAATATCAAATAAGGCAGAATGGATGGATAACATTCCACCAGAATTTCTAAATTATTGGCGGAAGTGGCAACAAAGTGACTATTCACGTTGGTGTATAGAACGTATGTGTCTGGCGGTGTACCGTCAGACTTTTGGTAAAATGTCATCCACACAGCCCTAAGACTGTAAGAGCTGACAAGTGTGGGAATTATCGCAAAATCGGCTTGAAAACTCATGCATTCTAGTTGCTTACAAGAATAATGTACAGAAGAGTGGAAAAGACAGTAGAAGATATGTTGGATGACGATAAGTTTGACTTTAGGAAAGGTAAAGGCACTAGAGAGGCAATTCTGATGTTACAATTGATAGTGCAAGCAAGACTGAAGAAAAATCAAGACAGGTTAATTAGATTTGTCCATCTGGAAAACGCATTCGACAATGTAAAATGGTGCAAGATGTAGAAATTCTGAGGAAAATAGGGGTAAGCTATAGGAAAAGGCGCGTAACATACAATATGAGCAAGAACTAATTGGGAATGATAAGAATGGGTGACGAAGAACGAAGTGCTCGGATTAAACAGGATGTAAGGCGGGGATTTTGGTCTTTCGCCCCTACTCTTCAAGCTATAAGTCAAAGAAGCAATGATGGAAATAAATGAAATGGTCAGGATAGGAATTAAAATACGAGGTGAAAGAATATCAGTGGAAGATTTGCTGATGAAATTACTGTCCTCTTTGAAACTGAAGAAGAATTACAGGATCAGCTGAATGAAATGAACAGTCTAATGTGTACAGAATATGGATTGAGAGTAAATCGAAGAATGGCGAAAGTAATGAGAAGTAGCAGTGATGTGAACATCGAGAAACAATATCATAACTGGTGATCAGCATGTAGATGAAGTTAAGGAATTCTGTTACTTAGGAAGAAAAAGAGCCCACGGCAGACGGAGCACATAGGATATAAAAAGCAGACTAGCACTGGCAAAATGGGCTTTCCTGGCCAGAGAAGTCTGCTAGTATTAAACATGGGCCTTAATTTGAGGTAGAAATGTCTGAGAATGTACGTTCGGAACACAGCATTGTATGGTAGTGTAACAAAATGGTGGGAAAAGAGGAAAAAGTGAATGGAAGTATCTGAGATATGGTAGTACAAAAGAATGCTGAAAATTTGTTAGAGTGATAAGGCAAGGAAGGAAGAAATTCTCCAAAGCGTCGGCGAGGAAAGGAATATGTGGAAAACACTGACAAGAAGAAGAGACAGGACGATAGGACATCTGTTAAGACGTCAGGAGATAATTTCCATGGTACTAAAGGGAGCTCCAGAGGGTAAAAACAGGCAGAGATTGGAATATAACCAGAAAATAATTGAAGACATAGGTTGTAAGTGCTACTCTGAGATGAACAGGTTGGCATGGTTGAGGGTTGTGTGGCGGGCCGCATCAAACCAGTCAGAATCCTGATGAAACACACACACACACACACACACACACACACACACACACACACACACACACGCACACACACACAGAAAGATGGTACAGTCATTGAGTTTGGTTTATCAGCATGGTGCAAGTGTTTCAATTGGACCCCCTCATGGGGACTGGTTGGTTCCAAACCTCTGCCGTAATCATACAGGGACCTCCAGAGGCTAACGTGGAGTACGAACCAGATATTCTTCCTGCCGTATTTTTAATCGTTGAAACGTGAATGCTATATTAAAGGTGGAATGAAATAATCCATGATCGAGCCGGAAGTTGGTCCCATTCTTTTCGGATTCTAGGCACATGCTTTACAACCAGTCTCGACGACGGCTACCATAGAAACTAATGATCCAAATTTCTTTGTCAGGCAAGTAATCAGTGAACTGTTATCCAGAAACAGTGCCCATGAAACAGTTTTCTGATTTCTTTCAAACTTTTGCCAAATGTACCACCGAATCGGTGAAGCCTACAGTGATGCTACTTTCTCGTAAATGGCTCACGAATTGGTTACACCTGTCATTCAGTAATATCTGTCCTCAAATAACTCTAGTTACTTAATGTAATTAAGCTGCTGTACGCGAATCAGAGGGACGTTTAATAATAACTGAATTCGAGTTGGGACGCTTGTGAGAGGATGTGATACGATATCCGCAGCGTGTTAGCGGAACGAGCAGCTACGAACTCAGACCACACGGACTGGCGACCAGTGGCCGGCTGATTGAATGTAATCATTCACAGACCGGCGTCCGTAATGATGTGCCGGACAGCTTCGGTACCTTTGATCATCAATTCCGACTGCACTCACGTAATCTGCACTTGGCGGTTCACTGACCGGCCGCAGGGGACACAGTGCTGGCGCCATACGGGAACACAGGCTGACAGATAAATGCTTTGGGAGAAGTGAAATTCGGCACTGGCGAAATTCAGGTGACATTAACCTTAATGACATACACCTTAAAATGAAGAACTTAGCTATCCATCCTTCTTCAGAGAAAGTAAGATAGTTTTCCGGAATAATAGCGGACGTAAGTGTTTACTTTTGGGTGACCATGGCCACGAAGCAAAAGCATCTTTAACTGTATCCTCTGCCTTAAATTACGCGCGTGCTTTTTGCATATTTCTGCAAGAAATAGAGGAACTAAAGATCCCACAGAATTTTAATGGCTGGCCCTGGAGTGCGAAGTGCTTTCCTTATTACCATGAGGACGATGTGAGTGTTCACACAGTACGTAATCAGACGGTTTCTGGACATAAGCAAAATCAGAATTATCGAAATGAGGTGAGAAGGCAGTGCGAGAGGAGAATGTGGACAGCCATCAGCTGTATAATGGAATAACGACAGTGAAATTTGTGCCGGACCAGGACCTGAAGACCGGATTTCCCGCTTATCGCAAGCTGTCGCCTTGCCTTTCTCCTTTTTCTTTGCGATACGGAAAATGCTTGTACCGGCAGCAAGAGACGAACACAGCTTCAGGCTGACCGTCTATTACTGTGCTGCTCTTTCACGTGATACTGGGCTTTTTTTAAAATATTTTCACTTTTATATTTCATTTGTATACGTTTTATTTATTTATTTATTTGAATCCTTACAGCCTGCTTCATAGAATGCAAAAAAAGAAACAGAGTTCGCCATTTAAGAAAGGAAACAAAAATTCTTTTCCTGTCAATGCCTGCAACAATTTTCTGTATTATCTTTTTACTAATTAAAGATAAAAGGCAAGACAAACGGAACCATAAAAATGAAGTAAACTGTCTAACAGTACGAGAATATCACAAGGACCAATTAACTCAACCGATAAATTGACGAAATACAATGTTCAACATATATGCGAACAAGTCGCGATATCGCCGCAGGAGCAAACACTTCCCATGTGCAGTGGCCATATGTTGGTCGAAGGCGAATGGGTCCCTATTGCCAACCCAATCTTCAATAAAATGAACATAGTGGCCTAACAACCGTCCAATAGTGTTTGTCTTTGCTCTCGGAAAGTGAGAGGAGTCTGGACGCAACATATCAACCGAAGAGGTAGTCTCAACGGATTGAGTTAGAAACGTTGACTGTTTTTCAGGCCAGTGCTATTTCGCCATGACAGGTAAATCTATGTTGTAGCTGTGGTATCGATAGCTACGATACCACAGCGTAGGCGCCCGTTCTTAAGTTGGGACTACGAGAGTGGAAGATCTTCGTCGACGCAGCGCCCTCTAGCCGACGCGGTGCAGCTGTACGAGCGCCGCTCCAGATTCACCCCATTTGATCACGAGCAGACGACCTAGCAACATTGTTTCATTTTCATAATGGGCGAGCCACTACAGATTTTGCCTGTGTTTCCTTTGATACATCCGGCTTCGCACATATATCTACTCAGTACAAAGTTATGTATTCACGTATATTAGTGTGATGAGATATAGTAAAACAACTTTTACTTTACTGGCAGTGCCGAGATTTTTACCTCACCTGCTCCTACTCGCTTCCTACATTCGGCCTACTCCTCAGTTTACAGGAGCAGGCCCACGCGCCGCCTTCCAGGCGGGATACAAAAGTAGCGTGTCTTTGGCGTGACAGCGACTACATTGATCCATGACACGAAGTCCAGTACGAAATAGGCACTCATGGTGGATAACAGATTGTACCAAGAGATACCACGAGGACCCCACCACCACTGGTAAAACAAGGAGGCTCAGTTGAAACACTATCTTCAAAGTAGTTTACGGTGATGCCCGTTCAACCGGTGTCTTACAGTCAATCCTTGGAGGGTAAGCAAAGATGTTGTAGTGAGATGGTGCCTCTGCAGAATATCAGCCCCCAAATGACTGACGACAATAAAACATTCACGAGCATGTTTTAACTGGAAATTCACTCGAACAACATCGACAAGCAGACCAACACTGCCCAGCCGCAGACAGTAACATACAGGAGACGTGAATGTGTGGATTACTTGAGAGATAGTCGGCACGGTGTGCCAATAAATAACATAGACGTTTTCCTTTGAATATCGGAAGTCCCAAATCCTCGAGAGAACCTGGACGCGCAGCCATCTCCTATCGTAATTGAATAATGTCACACTTCCATAAAAAAAACACTAGACAGCTGTTATATTTCCTAGCCCTAATGATAGGAAGGAGAAAAATCAGAGTGATGTAATATGCTTTGCACAAGACGTAGGTATCTGGAATCAAAACTTCGTTCAGCAAGTTAAGGGAACGCCGTTCATGCCGCAGGAATGCTCCTTGTATATTCTTCGTAACCGACTTACAATTCAGTGTAGCCATTTGGAGTGGAGAACTGTCAATTATGACTCCCATATTATGACTCCCCACCGTCTCTCACGAAATGACAGTGTTATCAAAACTTCGTAATTTCATCAATCTACATTTGCCTTCCTTGATGCGGGCGCCAGATACGAGGCTAAAAGACATCTAACGTAGCCTTGAGCTATGGAATCACGCTGGGAGAGAGGAGTAACACCATCACATCATCCGTGCATGCGGCCACCGAGATCGTCTCGCCCAAGAGCGTTCATCTCTGTAACTGACCGACGATTCTTCGAAAAAGGCACACTGGACTCGCATTCGGGAGGACGACGGTTCAATCCTGCGTTTGGCCATCCTGATTTAGGTTTTACGTGATTTCCCTAAGTCACTCCACGCAAATGCCAGGATGGTTCCTTTGAAAAGGCATGGCCGACTTCCTTCCCTGTCCTTCCCTAATCCGATGAGACCAATGACCTCGCTCTCTGGTCTCCAAAAATGTTCAAATGTGTGTGAAATCTTATGGGACTTAACTGCTAAGGTCATCAGTCCCTAAGCTTACACACTACTTAAGCTAAATTATCCTAAGAACAAACACACACACACATGCTCGAGGGAGGACTCGAACATCCGCCGGGACCAGCCTCACAGTCCATGACAGCAGCGCCCTAGACCGCTAGGCTAATCCCGCGCGTCTTCTGGTCTCCTCCCCCAAACAATCCAATCCTTTTTCGAAGAAGGGGCTCAAGTGATATAACAAACAATGACATTCAAATCAGACTTCCCTGAGGAAAACCCCTATGAATCCTAATAGGGTGTCAGTTGGCCATTGACGGCCACCGAAGTTTGGATACCCATAAACAAAGTATACAAGAACTGTGCGCGTCAGTTGTGAACCCAGCCAGGGTACTACGGCTGACCTGGCCGGACGCCTTGTCGTAATATAAAAATGCCAGATCACCAGTGCAGAAAGATACTTATATAGCTTCTTTTCTGTGTTTACTTCGTTGATTCTTACTTAAATTGCGTGAGAGTTTCGTATAGGAGGTGTAATTTCGAGTTTTAGTTACTATAATCGTAAATTCAAGCAGATTGTAGCGCAGTCGTTAGGCATTTGTACAGTTTAGTTCACACATTCTTTGCGTGTTTCCCTTGCGCTATCTAGGCACCGACTCGTGTTTCGGTAACTGTTGTTCAACATCGATTAGAATGGACGGGGACTGTGATTGCTGAGTTCGGATGAGGGCTGAGTTGGCATCCCTTCGCTCACAGCTGCAGGCGGCGCTGACTTTGGTCATGCAGCTTGAGGCTGTTGCCAATGGGCACCAATGTGGGGAGCCGGACTTGGGTATCACGGGGATGTCAACCTCGTCCCATCTGTCCCCAGATCGGTCTGCCGCAGTGGTTCCCCCGGTTGCTGCCCGCAATGGGGCTGAGCCCTCGCCTGTGATTGGGAGGTCATTCCAAGGCTTGGCAGGCAGCGAAAGACGGCCCCGGAGGCTGATCAGAAAGCCTCCCCAGTGCGTCTGACAAACAGGTTTCAGGTACTGTCTCTGGCTGAGCCAGATGCAGCTGCTTGCCCTGTTTAAGAGGACTATTCTCAGCCTTCAGGGTCCGGGCAATCACAGAGGGTGGGCTTATTGGTAGTTGGGAGCTCCAATGTTAGGTGCGTAATGGGGCCCCTTAGGGACACGGCGGCTAAGGAGGGGAAGAATTCCAACGTGCACTCCGTGTGCATTCCGGGTGGAGTCGTTCCTGATGTGGAAAGGGTCCTCCTGGATGCCATGAAGAGCACAGGGTGCAGCCAGCTGCAGGTGGTGGCACATTTTGGCACTAATGACGTGTGTTGCTTTGGATCTGAGGAAGTTCTCTCTGGATTCCAGCGGCTGATTTGGTGAAGGCTGCCGGTCTTGCTTACGAGATGAAGGCAGAGCTCACCATCTGCAGCATCGTTGACAGAACCGACTGCGGCCTTTTGGTGCAGAGCTGGCTGGAGGGTCTGAATCAGAGGCTCAGACGGTTTTGCGACCGTGTTGGCTGTAGATTCCTTAACTTGCGACATAGGGTGGTGGGGTTTCGGGTTTCGCTGAATAGGTCAGGAGTTCACTACACTCAGCTGGCGGCTACACGGGTAGCGGAGGCTGTGTGGCGTGGACTGGGCGGTTTCTTAGGTTAGAAAGCCTCGGGAAAGTACGGGTTGGGGTGCAATCTCAGAGGATGCACGGCAAGTACAGGACATGCTTGGATCAAGGAACAGTTGGAATTGTAGTTGTAAATTGTTGTAGTTGTGCTGGGAAAGTCCCTGAGCTTCAAGCGCTAATAGAAAACACAGAAGCTTAAATCGTTATAGGTACAGAAAGCTGGCTGAAGCCTGAATTAAGTTCTGCAGAAATTTTTACGAAGTCTCAGACGGTGTTCAGGAAAGATAGATTAGGCAGAATTGGTGGTGGAGTGTTTATGTCTGTCAGTAGTGGTTTATCTTGTAGTGAAGTCGAAGTGCGAATTGGTATGGGTGGAGGTTGTACTTAACAGCCGAACTAACAAATAAATACCCCACTCATACGGTTATAGTTGGTGGGGACTTCAACCTTCCCCCGATATGTTGGCAAAAATACTTGTTCAAAACCGGTGGTAGACAGAAAATATCTTCCGAGATTGTCCTAAATGCTTTCTCCGAAAATTATTTCGAGCAGTTAGTCCACGAACCCACGCGGATTGTAAATGGTTAAGAAAACACACTTGACCTCTTAGCCACAAACAATACAGAGCTAATAGAGAGCATCATGACTGATACAGGGATTAGTGATCACAAGGTCGTTGTAGCTAGGCTCAATACCGTTTCTTCCAAATCCACCAGAAACAAACGCAAAATAATTTTATTTAAAAAAGCGGATAAAGTGTCACTAGAAGCCTTCCTAAGAGACAATCTCCATTCCTTCCGAACTGACTATGCAAATGTAGACGAGATGTGGCTCAAATTCAAAGATATAGTAGCAACAGTAATTGAGAGATTCATACCTCATAAGTTGGTAAGAGCTGGAATTGATCCCCCATGGTGCACAAAACAGGTGCATTTAAATCAGAGGAGTCATATAAACTGAATGAACTGAGAAATCGAATTTCCTTGGCTTCCTACTGTCCAGTACTGTAGCGATAGAAGTCACTAGAGTTCGAGCTGCTAGTATGTTGACTTCCGTAGCTAACATCTATGGTAAGCAAACGGTAATGTACTCTATAGGCCGGACACTAGAACATCATTGTTTATTGTCTGTTTCATTTCGGTACTAAGGAATATGCAGCAGTGAATATCATTAGTATTTAACCTCTTACGCCAGCCTGACATGACGTAATAAGTATTAGCCGTTCACTCTGATCTCGGAGGAGTGCGTGATGGACATTCTCTTGTTTCCGATTGCTATCAAATTAAGGTTTCACTACTGTGTGCAAAGAGTCCCGCTACCGAACGTGCGAATAAATTAAAACTGTTTCATTTTCAAATGCATGGAACATTTCATTGATCTTTAACATTCGTCAGGTTTATTAAATGATGCGTATTTTTTTAAAGCTGAGTGATTAGAAAAACTCACGTATTTTTAAGACAGGGAAAGATTTCAATTGAATGATCGATTTCACTAACTTTTCCAAGTTAATTTTTCATTTCTTGTTTTGGGCAACAGGGCCTCTAATCATCGGGGTCTCTGGGGCAATGCCCCGGATTTCGTAGTCTAGTTGGTCCCTGCTCACAAATCGTCATTTTTGTCATATTGTAAATTTTGTATTATTCATCTAAGTGAAAACATTGAAAAGCATTTTAAATTTTTTGAGATTGTTGCGTGAGTGTGTGTGTGTGGGAGCGGGGGGGGGGGGGGGGAGGGTTGCAGACCTGAGTGAAGGAAGTGGGATGGATGGAACGGTCCAAATTCGCTCGTCGACTACGCGCTGAACCCTAGAGCTGGCACTGCCAGAGAGTAACAGAAGCTTAGTGTGTCTCCGAGAATTCTTTAAATCAAGTGGTGCCCTTGTCACTGTCCCACGTAAATCATCATCCCCATAAAAAATTAAACAGTCTCTGGTTTCTTCTGGTTAAATATTCTGCCCATCGAACTTGCCTTGGCTGACCAACTTGCTTCTTCCTTGTTTCAGGTTGTTTCGTTGCATTATTGTTACACACTTGATGAAGAGTAGATTGAAGTTTGAAAGGTTATTCATGAAGAGTAAACGCGGGAAGATGCGCGACGCAAGAGTAATAAGAAATGAAGAAATAACCTTAGAGTGCGCAGAGGCTATAAATACTGACATAAGGAATACTTCAGTGGGCATTTCAGTTAGAGGAATGGATATCTCTAAAAAGGACTATTACAGAATTTGGAAAGAAAAACATAGATACAAGGAAGGCAACTGCGATGAAACCAAGGGTAACAGAAGATACACTTCAGCCGATCGATGAAGGAAATTTTAGGAAATTTGTGGTAAATTTCTGTGGAACCAAACTGCTGAAGTCATCGGTTCCTAGGCTTACATACTACTTAATCTAACTTAAACTAACTTACGCTAAGGACAGCACACACACACTCACTCACATAAATACACACACACACACACACACACACACACACACACCCACACATACACACACACAAGCCCGAGGTAGGACCCGAACCTCCGAAGGGGTGAGCAGTGCGAACCGTGGCAAGGCCCCTCAGACGGCACATCGATGAAAGAAGGAAGTACAAAAATGTTCAGGGAATTCAGAAATACAAGTCACTTATTAATGAAATAAATAGGAGGTGCAGGGAAGCTAAGACGAAATGTCTCCATGAAATCGAAAAAGAAATGAATATCGGAAGAACAGACAGTATATATAAAAGTCAAAACAACCTTCCGTGAAACTACAAGCAAGAACGGTAATATTAAGAGTTCAACGGGAATTCCGCTATTAAAAGCAGGGGAGAGAGCAGATAGGTGTAAAGAGTACATTCAATGCTTCTGTGAGGGGAAAGAATTGTTTGATAACGTGGAAGAAGAAAAACTAAATTTCGTCATAGAAGAGATAGGGGATCCAGTATTAGAATCAGAATTTAAATGAGCTTTCGATGACTTAAGATCAAATGAACCAGAGGGCGAAGGTAACATTCCATCAGGATTTTTAAAATCATTGTCGAAGTAGTAACAAAAGAATTATTCGCATTGTTGTGTAGAATGTATTGTATGGCGATACACCATCTGACTCTCAGAAAAAAACAACATCACACAATTCCGAATATTGGAAGAGACGACAAGTGCGCGAATTATAGCACAATCAGCTTAACAGCTCATACATCAAAGTTGCTGACAAGAATAATATACACAAGAATAGAAAAGAAAATTTAACTTCAGTTTGACTTCAGGAAAGCTAAAGACACCAGAGAGGCAGTTCTGATGTTGCGGTTGATAATCGAATCAAGACTGAAGGAAAATCAATACACTTTCATTGGGCTCGTTGACCTGAAAAAAGCGTTCAGATGGTGGAAGATGTTCGAAATTCTGGGTAATATACAGTATACAAAAACCAAGTGCAACCAACAATAGTGGAAGACCAAGGAGGAAGTGTTCGGATCAAAAAGGATGTAAAACAGAGGTGTAGTCTTTCGTCACTACTGTTAACCTATACATTGAAGAAGTAATAACGGAGATAAAAGAAAGATTCAATAGTGAAGTTAAAATTCTAGCTGAAGGGATATAAATGCTCAGATTGGATGAAGACGTTCCTATCCTCAGTGAAAGTGAAGAGGAATTACAGAATTTGATGAATGAACGAACACTCTAATGAGTGTAGAATATAGATTTACAGTAAATCGAAGAAAGACGAAAGTAGTGAGAAGTAGCGGAAATCAGAACAGTGACAAGCTTAACATGAGAATAGGTGATCAGGAAGTAAATGAAGTTCAGGAATTCTACTACCTAGGCACTAAAATAACACACGACGATCGGAGCAAGGCGGACATCAAAAGCAAACTAGCACTGACAATAATGGCTTTCTTGGCCGAGGGAAGATTACTTGTATCAAGCACACATCTTAATGTGAGGAAAATATTTCTTAGGATGTACGTTTGCTGCACAGTATTGTACAGTAGTGAAACGCAGATTGTGTGGGAAAACTGGAAAACAAGAGAATCGAAGCGTTTAAGGTGTGGTGCAACAGAAGAATGTTGGAAATTAGGTGGACTGATAAGGTAAGGAGTACGGAGTTCCACAGAGAATCGGCGAGGAAAGGAATATATGGCAAATACTTGCAAGAAGGAGGAGAAGAAAGGACGGCATGACAGAAAATTTGTTATGACTTCAAGGAATAACTTCCATGATTGTAGAGGGTATCAACTGTAGAAGAAGACAGAGATTGGAATACTTGCAACAAATAATTGAGGACGTAGTCCGCAACTGCTAATATGAGATGAAGAGGTTGCCACGGGAGAAGAATTTGTGGCGGGCCTCATCAAACCAGTCAGAAGACTGATGATTGACAAAAATAAAAGAAAAAAAGCTGCCATTGTGTAGCTTATGTAATGTATATCTTCTATTTTCTTTTGAAATACCGTTAAATTGCTGCATACAGGTACTTTATGTTTCTGATCAGACCATCAATTGATGTCTAAGTAATATCACATTCAAGATAAAAGCATGTGTTAACTTGTTCCATTGCTTTAACATTAGTGATCCTTGTGACCCTAACTGATTCACATCTGCTAAACACCACAACTTTTTTTAGAGTAAAGAAGTTTAAATTACACTCATTTTCTATCTGTGAGGTTTTACTCCACATCTGCTAAGTAATTAAGGGAAGAGGTCTTAAAACTGCCCTAGCAGTTCCTAATTTTTATTATTTTCATCTTCATCAGGTTGTCAAATAACATGAACCACCAGTTTTCCATGACTATGCTTGCCTACCAGTAATTTGTTATGATGAGAGACACTGAGTAGGTTCTTGTACATGCATTAATGTTGGGTAAGCAAAGTTCGTGATGTGCACCCCCAACCTACTCGCCTCCCAACTGTCCCACGCAAGATGCAGCTGCAGGTGGAGCACTGCTGTTGAGCATTACGTGGAGAGCAGTATGGGCAGGAGCATACATATGTGCATTATGCTATTGATTTAACTACACATTACACAACATGTATATTATGCAGCAAATGTAATAGTTTTTAACATGATTTATGTTCACAGACGTAAATAGAGATGCTCTGTTCCCTACTTCACCACATTAAGAGTTTTTGTTAGTTTAATAATAGCCTACATTCTTCCTCAGGGTTCAAGCTATGTCCACACTAGATTTCACCGAAATCTGTTCAGCAATTTAACCATGAAAACGTGGCAGTTTAATAAAATTTGTGTCTAAGTATGAATTTAACTCGTTGAGCACTTAATTCATTACATTGGACTATATTGCACAGGACAAATCAAACAATAAAAATCTTTACAAAAATATTACAAAGTTTATGAGTAGAAGAGTAAATAGCTTTTCAAAAAATAAATATTTGCTATAACTTGCTTAATATTGTCGAAATTAATAAATAAGGTAGCCTATGTGCTCCATCAGGATTCAAGCTATCTCCACTACACACTTTCTAAGGTAGCCTATGTGCTTCATCAGCACTCAAGCTATCTCCATGTCAAATTTCATCGAAATCTGTCCAGCGGCTTAGTCGTGAGAACGTGATAGACAAAAGTTACTTCCTCATTTATAATATTAAGAGATAATGCTTTAAATTGCGATAACTTTTTTCGTGGTCCGATTTTGATGAAATAAAGCCTGTAAGCTTGAACCAAGCTACACACAAATTACCTTTTAAAACAAAATGGAAATTCATCTAGTACTTTTGGAGATTAGTTTGATCAGACATTCAGACAGACATGACAGTTTTGTAATGAGTGTAGATATATGTGAGAGATTGGTTCGTTTACATGAAAAGTTCAGGAAGATTTCGCAAATACACTTCGTCAAATATAATGTTTTTCAAATGTAGTTTCATTTACTGAAGTTAGTTATCAGCGCCATTTGTGGTAAAAAATGTACATTCGTAATATTGTTCATCTGATTTCAAGAAAATGAACTACACAGTAAGATCATGTTGCTTGATGCACTGAAATTGTGTTATGCAGAATGTTTTATGTCTGCAGATCGTCTTCCCTAGTTACATTGATAATTGTAATCGACTTGTTGATAATATAAGATCCAAATTAGTCGAAAATGATGAAAACCATTAACATAACTATTTTTGGCATGTTTGATATCTATTTTCTCATTCGTAACTTACTGAGTATGGTTGTACCTTCTTATAAATCAACCTCTCTTCCAGCTGAAATCACTTTATAGCCTTCTAAGAGCACTGAGTCTAGAATAGTTTTATTAATTTTGAAATGTATTGATAATAACTTTCGAAACTTGTTTATGCGATCGCTTGTATGTAAATGAAGGAAGGAGGAGATAAAGGGAGACCACCTTGGCTTCTCTGAAGCTTGTATGCCGAAAATCCAAACGGAGAGTATGAGTGTGCAATACGAAAGAGACTTACATATGAAGAAAAAGTAGGGAGATATCCATAGACTCATGTTCTAACACAGTTGTCTACACATTACTTTCCATTCATTACACGGCACTGCATGTGGTTCTGTTGTTGAGGTGGCGATCTGAAGACCATTTTATTTGAGCAAGTTTCTGGTCAAAATCGACTACTCTTTGTGCACATGCGTCACAGGCTTGCAAGCAAATCGGCACCGAACCACTAGTGGATCAGTGACGTGAGTGATCAATTGCGTATGTCACGTGTGATATTCTAAGCTCTTAAGTATATGCAGAAACAGGCGACAGCGATGTCACCTGCTGACATCGCAAGTTAACCTATTCTCCCCGAGCTCACGCGTATTAAAGTAATGGATATTGTGTTTTTGTGTCTTCTTAACCTTTATTTTGTTTTTCGTGACGCATTGCATAGCTTAGGTATGTTTTGTTTTTAGTGACCCATGGCGTAAGTTACACGACAGTCTGACATTTGTTTTATTACTGTTATCTCACAAGAGAGACGAAATATCTGAAAAAAAAATACTTTTTGCGTTATATACACAACCTTTCTTGGTGTCGAAGACAACTGTACTACTATATATTTAAAAAGCCTATGCGTAAATAAGAACGTAAGTAGATAGACTTATATTTTAGTGAGAAGTATCTTATCAGTGTAAAATGCAGATCAGCTTATTGAGAAAAATCCTTTCCTTTTTTTCCTTTATTGAGTTTTGATTCCCCCCGAAGGGGGCGGGCTGGCAGCAGCTTAGTTCGCTGCTCTTCAGCCTGAGAAAAATAATTCTCTGATTCATTGTAAACTTTAAGGTAAACAAGATGCAGAGAATAGAGTAAAGGCACTATTTACTGCCATGTAAATATTGCTTGATGTTACTATATATTAGCCTGAAATGTTTTGAGATATTTAGAAGTGTTTCTCGCTCTTTAAGTTCTCAGGAATGTGAAGAGTATACCAAAACGAAAACGACCACTCGTGACAGGGGACTCTCAGTACAGGAATGAAACGCCAGAGGCGCTGCAGTAGACTCACTTGCTACGCGTAGATGCTGGTGTAAAAAGGGCTTCACTCCGAACTGCAGAAAGAAATCTCTCTCACAGACTGGAGCGACAGGTGTGCTGATGAATGTGGAAGAGGAACTCACATTCCCCTGCTGCAAACAAATTGGGTATCGTGCTGTGTAACCCGTATCACGAAAGAAAACGACACAGACGTTGTATCGAAACGGCTTGGGAAAAAAAGTTTTCCGGTTGTACACCACTCGATTTTTTGCTTTTAAACAACGCTCTGGTAATCAGTTGTCCGACGAATTTGAACGTGGGCCAGAGTGTATCCGCGTCGGGCTCAATACAGCAAGCAGGCGCGTATCGGTTTTGCGCCCTGCTGAATTGCAGAAAACAGCTTGCGGTATCGGCGGCGGCAGCAGCAGTGGCAACAGTATTTAGGGCGGCCAGTTTTAATGGCAGTACATTATTAAGCGGGACTGGCGCAGATGAGGGACGGCGCCCGGGATGTAATATCGGCCGTGAAAAACTCCGGCAGCTGGGCGGCTGGGTAGCCGGGCGGTGGGTGCCGCGTGCGATATTGCGCCGCTGGCAGCACAATGGACGGACGGACGGCCGGGTGGGTCGCGCCACAAAGGCCGGCGCAGCCCACACCGGGGACCCGGCGCGCGCGCGGCCTGCCTGCATAAATCCGCCGCTCAGGGAGATGCGCCGCTGTAAAAACACACACACATGCGTACACACACGCGCGCTCTGTGAAACTCCCTGCAGCAGCAGCAGTAGCAGCCGCCGAAAGTTAATTCTCGTCGCCAGAGCACGGGCGCTGTTTCGAAGCGTCGCACGCTGTTGCTCTGCTGACATGTGTAACTATGACACTCGATCGATGTTTGAGGCTAATTAGATAAACAAAACATTAAAAAAATGGCGAGAACGTAGAATGGAATGCACTGTTTGGAATTCTGTAATTACTGAGAGTGAAATTCAGGCAGTGAAGCGTTTCATACGGGGTGTTCAAAAACTAAGTGCCCAAACTAACAGGGATGATGACGGAGACAAAAGCTGGTATACAGGGTGGTCCATTGATCTTGACCGGGACAAATATCTCACGAAAGAAACATCAAACGAAAAAACTACAAAGAACGAAACTTCTCTACCTTGAAGGGGGAAACCAGATGGTGCTATGGTTGGCCCGCTAGATGGCGCTGCCATAGGTCAAACTGATATTAACTGCGTTTTTTTAAAATAGGAACCCCCATTTTTTATTACATATTCGTGTAGTACGTAAAGAATTATGAATGTTTCAGTTGGACCACTTTTTTAGTTTTGTGATAGATGGCGCTGTAATAGTCACAAACGTATGGCTCACAGTTTTAGACGAACAGTTGCTAAAAGGTAGGTTTTTTAAATTACAAGACAGAACGTAGGTACGTTTGAACATTTTATTTCAGTTGTTCCAATGTGATACCTGTACCTAACTTATCATTTCTGTGAACGCATGCTCTTACAGCGTGATTACCTGTAAATACCACATTAATGCAATAAATGCTCAAAATGATGTCCGTCAACCTCAGTGCATTTGGCAATACGTGTAACGGCATTCCTCTCAACAGCGAGTAGTTCCCCTTCCATAATGTTCTCACATGCATTGACAATGCGCTGACGCATGTTGTCAGGCGTTCTCGGTGGATCACGATAGCAAATATCCTTCAACTTTCCCCACAGAAATAAGTCCGGACACTTCAGATCCGGTGAACGTGCGGGCCATGGTATGGTTCGTCGACGACCAATCCACCTGTCATGAAATATGCTATTCAATATCGCACTGGAGCTATGTGGAGGACATCCGTCATGTTGGAAGTACATCCCCATTTTGTCATGCGGTGAAACATCTTGTAGTAACATCGGTAGAACATTAAGCAGGAAATCAGCAGACATTGCATCATTTAGACTGTGATCGATTAAATGGGGGCCACTTATTATTCCACCCATAATGACGCACCATACATTAACGCGCCAAGGTCGCTGATGTTCCACTTGTCGCAGCCATCGTGGTTTTTCCGTTGCCCAATAGTGCAAATTATGCTGGTTTACGTTACCGCTGTTGGTGAATGACGTTCCGTCGCTAAATAGAACGCGTGCAAAAAATCTGTCATCGTCCCGTAATTTCTCTTGCGCCCAGTGGCAGAACTCTACACGACGTTCAAAGTCGACGCTATGCAATTCCTGGTGCATAGAAATATGGTACGGGTGCAATAGATGTTGATGTAGCTTCCCCAACACCGACGTTTTTGAGATTCTCGATTCTCGCGCAATTTGTCTGCTACTGATGTGCGGATTAGCCGCGACAGCAGCTAAAACACCTACTTGGGCATCATCATTTGTTGCAGGTCATGATTGACGTTTCACATGTGTGCTGAACACTTCCTGTTTCCTTAAATAACGTAACTACCCACGAACGGGCCGGACGCTTGGATGATGTCGTCCAGGATACCGAGCAGCATACATAGCACACGCCCATTGGGCATTCTGATCACAATAGCCTTACATCAATACGATATCGTCCTTTTCCGCAATTGGTAAACGGTCTATTTTAACACGGCTACTGTATCAAGAAGCAAATACCGTCCGCACTGGCCGAATGTTACTTGATACCACGTACTTATACGTTTGTGACTATTACAGCGCCATCTATCACAAAGCGAAAAAAGTGGTCCAACTAAAACATTCATATTTCTTTACGTACTAAACGAATATATAAAAAAAATGGGCGTTCCTATTTGAAAAAACGCAGTTGATATATCCGTTTGACCTATGGCAGCGCCATCTAGGGGGGGCCAACCATAGCGCCATCTGGTTTCCCCCTTCAAGCTAGACGAGTTTCGTTCTTTGTAGTTTTTTCGTTTGATGCTTAATTCGTGAGATATTTGGCCCGGTCACTATCAGTGGACCACCTTGTATATCGAAAAGCAACGATGAGCCCGAAGCACATATTATTGAAGTGCTGTGTATGTAACAGCTTGGGTGTGATTGAGAATAAAGTGGCGCTGAATGTTTCTCTTTCTTTTAATATAGCAACAACTGTTTGCAATGAGCAACATCAACATCAGTGTTGCGCCGGTATGGACGTAGCCGGTGATCGCTGGTAAATATGTGGTCTGTTCCATATTTGGGTGCCTGTATCGGCTGTCGACAAGGGTAGAATACATCTCGGACTTAATGTAGCCTCAGAGAAAGAGTCCGCTGCTCGTCGTCTCGTTCTCGCTTCCTGAGCACAGCGTCTCGGGTTCGATTCCCGGCAGGGTCAGGTATTTTCACCTGCCTCGAGATGACTGGGTGTTAGTGTTGTCCTCATCATTTCATCATCATTCAGGAAAGTGGCGAGTTTGAACTGAGCAAAGGCTGGGAATCTGTACGGGCGCTGGTAACCGCGCAGTTGAGTGCCCCACAAACCGAACATCATCATCATCATCATCATCAGAGAAAGAAGTCTAATGGGATTGCGCGTAAGCACCGTCCGTAGTCTGCCCGCAGTAGCCCTACTCATCAGATAGGTGCCGGTATTTAGAGTTGAGCGTGTATTGCAGTATGTGTACGGTAACATGGACATCTGCGTGCAGGCAAAAGTTCGCCGTACATTCGGTGGGCTCTTTGACTATTGTCTTCAGCTGCACCGCAAACCAAGTGCATGTCACACGTGTCCATGCGTGTAGCGCACCATGTTGACACTGCAAGTAACACGCAGCCATAGTGCTACACGCTGTTTACGGACCCTCTGACGAAGAGCATGCCATCACAAGAGACTACGAATCTCAAACTAACATTTGGTGTAACAACGTTAGACCAAAGACTTTTATCTGCTTCACTTGTGTATTACCTGCTGTATTACCTGCACGTGCTCAGTGCTCACGTAATATGAGTTTTCGACACATGGCTGTTTTACGAAATACATTTGTTTCTTTCTCTCTATCACCCCTGTTAGTTTGTTCATTGAATATCTCCACACCCTAAATAAAAATCAAATGTGCGACATCTGAAGAAATTTGCGAACTCTCTTCGGCACCTAAATGTGGCAATTATCAGCACTAGGGGCGCTACACCACTTGGTGAATCCCGCGGTACGCCTCACTGGGTCGAGAGACGAAAGTGTAGCTCGCCTCCAGTGACATACGAGGCGTGTTCTTTAAGTAAGTACCATTTTGAAATTAAAAAAAGACTCGCCAAGATATCTCAATAATTTTATTTTTACATGAAATCCTGTACATTAATCCACTTTTCTACATAATTTCCGTCAATATTGAGGCACTTGTAATAACGTTGTACCAGTTTTGGAATACCCTTCTCATAGAAGTCTGCCACCTGGCTTGTTAACCACTGCATCACCACTGTTTTGACTTCGTCATCGTCTTGAAGACGCTGACCGCCCAGGTGTTTCTTCAAGTGCAGGAACAAATGGTAGTCACTGGGCGCAAGATTGGGGCTTTACGGAGGATGATCTAGAGTTTACCACCGAAATGATGTGATGACATCTTTGGTCTGTTTCGCCACATGCGGACGGGCATTGTCTTGCACCAAAACGGGATTCCCTTGCTCAACTTGCCACGTCTTTTGTTCTGAATTGAACAGCGCAGATTGTGCAATGTCTTACAGTAAGCTGCTGCATTTATTGTCTCATTATGAAGCAGAAATTCCGGAAGTCAATATTCCTTTTTTGTCCAAAAAAACTGGGTACATGATTTTCTGGGCAGAAATTGTTTGCTCAAACTTCACTTTGCTGAGTGAATCTGAATGCCGCCATTCCATGGCCTGTTGCTTTGATTCTGGTGTGACATATGACACCCATGTATCATCGCCTGTAACAATTTGGCTTAAGAAATCACACCATCGTTGTGGTACTGCTGTCTAAACGTTTGGGTTTGTGCACATCCGTCAACATTTCCGGTGCCCAACGTGCGCACAATGTTCGGTAATTCAAGTACTCGGACACAGTGCCATACAAAACACTTTGAGAAACATTAGGAAAGTCATCCCGCAAGGAGGAAATCGTAAATCGTCTGTTTGCTCTCACTTACTTCACCAAACTTTCATTTACGACCAAAGGACACCCACTCCGTTGTTTATCATGCACATTTGTGTGCCCATCTTTAAATGCTCTCACCAACTTTCTTACCATTCCATGGGTCACAATGTTTTCTCGGTAAACTGCACAGATCTCACGATGAATATCGATCGCTTTTAGGCCTTTAGTACTAAAAACTCTTATAACAGCTCATACTTCACAGTCAGCGGGACTCACGATTATCGGAGGCATCTTAAACATTCATTACACAATGTAAACAAGGAAGAATCAGACTGTAATGGCGTCAGTACGCAGACAACAAATGTAGGTACCCAGTGCGCATGCGCAGAACGCAGACCGAAGCACTGCGGCTGCGGTGTGTAAAAATGGTACTTACTTAAAAAACACGCGCCTCGTATTTACGTGTTCCGTGGAGCAGCATTGTCAGCGCTCGCGGTAAAATGGTTCAAATGGCTCTGAGCACTATGGGACTTAACATCTATGGTCATCAGTCCCCTAGAATTTAGAACTACTGAAACCTAACTAACCTAAGGACAGCACACAACACCCAACCATCACGAGGCAGAGAAAATCCCTGACCCCGCCGGGAATCGAACCCGGGAACCCGGGCGTGGGAAGCGAGAACGCTACCGCTCGCGGTAAGATGTGATGGGAACGAAAGGGTGTGCGTCACCTGCTGTTTCTATGCAGCCAATGGGAGAGCGGACGGATGACTTGTTTCATAACAAGAGATGAAGTAATATTTTTACATTCATATGCTTCACAAACTCACAACAAAATTATAAATTTCCAACATAGCCTAGAACTCGACTCTGCACTAGATTTCTCCACAACCTTCATTCCCAGAGAAAGTTTGATTTTACGTATCAGATTCGTTGGCTTCGTTAACTCACAATCAAATTATCACCTTTCAACCTAGCCCAGACCTCGGGCTATGGTAGTTTCAAGCCTTCTCCACAGCCTTTCTTCAAAGTAAATGTTAAGCAAGCCTTTATCCGTAGTGGCCGAGTTATCTCGCCGTGTTCCGCAGCTGTCCAGGTACTGAGGTCGTGTTTAAACGCGGCCGCTGCGATTTCCTTAAGTGCTGTTGACATGTTTAAGCATCCCGTTCTTCCAACAGTCACATTGCTGTGGGCGAATTACTTCCATATCTCGGTGAATAAAAAAGATTCAACTATTTATTATACAACATACATGTCTCTTTGCATACTATCGTTTGTAAAATAGCCTGGTTAGACCTCTTGATACGTTTTAAATATGACGATCGTTATGACCACATGATCCACGATGCACAGGGACACACACGGGGCATGCGACGAAGGAACAAAGAAAGTATATGAAAACCAATAACTTAAGAACGAAATGAGATATCATTCTGCTCCCAATTTTAAACAAAATTTCGCTACCCACATTTCATACACAGTAATGTACGGGCTAAAAATCAACCATGCGCAAACTTTCAGCAACGATTTACTTAATTTGATGCAGAACAGAAAGTGTGAAAAACAGCGAGAATAAATTCAGTCCTTTTTCGAGTGAACGTATCAGCCTGTAAGACATGCAAAAATAAATACTATCACTGTACAGTTTTCTTAAAAGCGGATGACAAGCATTTCATACTGGCTGGAATGCCATCTTTCAGCACATGTAGCAGAATTTAGAGGAGCAGTACAGCAATAACATAACCTACGTGGCTTCTTTTCTTGCCTCTCAGTGGTGCGTGAAGCTATAATCCCACTGACTACGTGAATCAGACACGTTACCAACCTATGAGCGGCAGAGAAATGCCCTCACAACTGGCGCTGTCCCCAATCTAGAGTTAGGTCATGCCAATCCGGAAGAAAGAAGAAAACAGGAGACAAATTCCCACTCTTTATTTCCAACTCGATGCACAGTAGGGTAAGGTCGTATAGCCTAGTGTAAATTTTAAATTACAAAATATTGGTGCAGTAAGTTTCCTTTAATTTACGTCTATGGTCACAATCTTTTTTGTTTAAACAGATTACCGGTTTCGGTCTTTAATGACCATCATCAGATCTGTTTCATAAAAACGAAGTCCTAATGTTATGAAACAGATCTGATTTTGGTCATTAAAGACCGAAACCGGTAATCTGTTAAACAAAAAAGATTGTGACCATAGACGTAAATTAAAGGAAACTTATTACATATACGGGTCACTGTGTTTTTTCGCGACGAAGTCGCAGCTTGTGATATTGGTGCAGCATTGGATACTGTACAGTAATGCAGTAGCATGAACGTTTATTTCGTATATAATATCTATCTGCGTTCCAGATATCCACAGAGCTGTTTGTGAACTTGTTACACGGTGTCCTCACGAGCAGACAACTGCCAAATGCCACTTCTGAATGAGGAACCTGCTGCGTAACCTTCCTTCATATATTCTAAGTAGATTGTTATATACCAGAAAGTTTTCAGAGACGTTCAATGCATGTGTCAAGGTCTCAACAGCTGTCCAGCCATGTTCCATTACAAAGAGAGAGAGTTAAAGAACATAATAACACACTTCCATTCACAGATCCGGAATGTTTATGGTATAATGAGTTCAATGGTAGGAGGCATTGACCGGTAATTTAATTGAAAAGCCGGTGAAACTAACATACTCATTTATATGTTAAAAATAACTTATCCTAGCAAACTGAAAGTATGGATAACTTGTGTAGGTATAGAACTATCGAAAGTTAGAGGCTGAGCAGTTTTCATCGTCGCCAAACATTAGGTAATACAATACACAAGACGGCGTAAATGTGCTGAATTACAGCGGCAATTAACTTCAAATTCAAGCCAAGACAATAGCGTCGCATACGGATACTGACCGCTCCCGCACTCATAGAAATGCCACAACCTCAAGACCGCAAACCAGTGCGGCGGGCAGGCAGAAGTGACGCTCTACAGAACGCGGAAGCAACCATCTGCATTGCCACCCTCCAGTATAGTTGACTACGGGAACTTTTTTCTTTCAGAGGAAATGTGCCGCCATGCGGCGTCCTAGGAAGCTAAACTACTGAGAGACGCTCTCCCACGCCCAGTTCTTTTCCACTCTTGGTGCACATCACTTCGCGGTTAACAGTACTGCGGTAGTTGCCGCCTTTCTTGTGTTGGCTTCCACTGCTTTGGAACCTGCCATGTACAGATATGTTCACCTCCCGTCAAGACATTAGCGGTAGTTTACTCATAGCAGATCCGTCCGAGATTAACCTGCAAATATGCAATTTGCACCGGGAGAAATCTGAATTATGATTCCATAGATGAGCAAGCAGTAAAGGAAACAAAAGAAAAATTCGGAGTAGGAATTAAAATCCTTGGAGGAAATAACTTCGAGGTTCGCCGATGAAATTGTAATTCTGTCAGAGACAGCGAAGGACTTGGAAGAGCAGTTGAACGGAATGGACAGAGTCTTGAAAGGGGGTTATAAGATGATCATCAACAAAAGCAGAACGAGGATAATGGAATGTAGTCGAATTATCAGATCGTATTATCAGGTATCAGATAGATTATATAATGGTAAGACAGAGATTTAGGAACCAGGTTTTAAATTGTAGGACATTTCCAGGGGCAGATGTGGATTCTGACCACAATCTATTGGTTATGAACTGCAGATTGAAACTGAAGAAGCTGCAAAAAGGTGGGAATTTAAGGAGATGGGACCTGGATAAACTGAAAGAACCAGAAGTTGTAGAGAGTTTCAGGGAGAGCATAAGGGAACAATTGACAGGAATGGGGGAAAGAAATACAGTAGAAGAAGAATGGGTAGCTCTGAGGGATGAAGTAGTGAAGGCAGCAGACGATCAAGTAGGTAAAAAGACGAGGGCTAGTAGAAATCCCTGGGTAACAGAAGAAATATTGAATTTAATTGATGAAAGGAGAAAATATAAAAATGCAGTAAATGAAGCAGACAAAAAGGAATACAAACGTCTCAAAAATGAGATCGACGGGAAGTGCAAAATGGCTAAGCAGGGATGGCTAGAGGACAAATGTAAGGATGTAGAGGCTTGTCTCTCTAGGGGTAAGATAGATACTGCCTACAGGAAAATTAAAGAGACCTTTGGAGAGAAGAGAACCACTTGTATGAATATCAAGATTTCAGATGGCAACCCAGTTCTAAGCAAAGAAGGGAAGGCAGAAAGGTGGAAGGAGTATATAGAGGGTTTATACAAGGGCGATGTATTTGAGGACAATATTATGGAAATGGAAGAGCATGTAGATGAAGACGAAATGGGAGATACGATACTGCGTGAAGAGTTTGACAGAGCACTGAAAGACCTGAGTCGAAACAAGGCCCCGGGAGTAGACAACATTCCATTAGAACTACTGATGGCCTTGGGAGAGCCAGTCATGACAAAACTCTACCATCTGGTGAGCAAGATATATGAGACAGGCGAAATACCCACAGACTTCAAGAAGAATATAATAATTCCAATCCCAAAGAAAGCAGGTGTTGACAGATGTGAAAATTACCGAACTATCAGTTTAATAAGACACAGCTGCAAAATACTAACGCGAATTCTTTACAGACGAATGGAAAAACTGGTAGAAGCGGACCTCGGGGAAGATCAGTTTGGATTCCGTAGAAATGTTGGAACACGTGAGGCAATACTAACCTTACGACTTATCTTAGAAGAAAGATTAAGAAAAGGCAAACCTACGTTTCTACCATTTGTAGACTTAGAGAAAGCTTTTGACAGTGTTATCTGGAATACTCTCTTTCAAATTCTGAAGGTGGCAAGGGTAAAATACAGGGAGCGAAAGGCTATTTACAATTTTTACAGAAACCAGATGGCAGTTATAAGAGTCGAGGGGCATGAAAGGGAAGCAGTGGTTGGGAAAGGAGTGAGACAGGGTTGCAGCCTCTCCCCGATGTTATTCAATCTGTATATTGAGCAAGCAGTAAAGGAAACAAAAGAAAAATTCGGAGTAGGTATTAAAATTCATGGAGAAGAAGTAAAAACTTTGAGGTTCGCCCATGACATTGTAATTCTGTCAGAGACAGCAAAGGACTTGGAAGTGCAGTTGAACGGAATGGACAGTGTCTTGAAAGGAGGATATAAGATGAACATCAACAAAAGCAAAACGAGGATAATGGAATGTAGTCAAATTAAACCGGGTGATGCAGAGGGAATTACATTAGGAAATGAGACACTTAAAGAAGTAAAGGAGTTTTGCTATTTAGGGAGTAAAATAACTGATGACGGTCGAAGTAGAGAGGATATAAAATGTAGACTGGCAATGGCAAGGAAATCGTTTCTGAAGAAGAGAAATTTGTTAACATCGAGTATAGACTTAAGTGTCAGGAAGTCGTTTCTGAAAGTATTTGTATGGAGTGTAGCCATGTATGGAAGTGAAACATGGACGATAACTAGTTTGGACGAGAAGAGAATAGAAGCCTTCGAAATGTGGTGCTACAGAAGAATGCTGAAGATAAGGTGGGTAGATCACGTAACTAATGAGGAGGTACTGAATAGGATTGGGGAGAAGAGAAGTTTGTGGCACAGCTTGACTAGAAGAAGGGATCGGTTTTTAGGAGGCATCAAGGGATCACAAATTTAGCATTGGAGGGCAGCGTGGAGGGTAAAAATCGTAGAGGGAGACTAAGAGATGAATACACTAAGCAGATTCAGAAGGATGTAGCTTGCAGTAGGTACTCGGAGATGAAGAAGCTTGCACAGGATAGAGTAGCATGGAGAGCTGCATCAAACCAGTCTCAGGACTGAAGACGACAACAACAACAACAGTAGAATTATGTCGGGTGATGCTGATGGAATTATATTAGAAAATGAGACACTTAAAGCAGTAAAGGAATTTTGCTATTTGGGGAGCAAAATAACTGATGATGGTCGAAGTAGAGAGGATATAAAACGTAAACTGGCAATGGCAAGAAAAGCGTTTGTGAGGAAGAGAAATTTAACATCGAGTTTAGATTTAAGTGTCAGGAAGTCGTTTCTGCAAGTATTTGTGTGGAGTGTAGCCATGTACGGAAGTGAAACACGGACGATAAATAGTTTGGACAAGAAGAGAATAGAAGCTTTCGAAATGTGGCGCTACAGAAGAATGCTGAAGATTAGATGGGTAGATCACATAACTAATGAGGAGGTATTGAACAGATTAGGGGAGATGAGAAATTTGTGGCACAACTTGACTAGAAGAAGGGATCGCTTTGTAAGACATATTTTGAGGCATCAAGAGATTACCAATTTAGTATTGGAGGGCAGCGTGGAGGGTAAAAATCGTAGAGGGAGACCAAGAGATGAATACACTAAGCAGATTCAAAAGGATGTAGGTTGCAGTAGGTACTGGCAGATGAAGAAGCTTGCAAAGGATAGAGTAGCATGGACAGCTGCATCAAACCAGTCTCAGGACTGAAGACCACAACAACAATAACAGATGTTAGAACGCTAAGCTTTGTCACATTATCCCTGTGTGCGTGCCAACATTACATTATTACTCGTGGCTCATTACCTCCGTTCTTGATTCTAAATTCTGGACACTCATTTCTGGTTTTCTTATCAATACCCTCTCTAGCGACTGCACAAATCATCATCATTTCTCACGTGTTTCTATGCCTTCCACATAGATTTGACTTGACCCACAGCAAGCCTTCAACTCACCGTATATGCTCAATTTTGAAACGAGACTGCCTTGTATCTTTGTGTTTCATCAAGAACATATTGGGTTTAGATAGAGATACAGCACTGCGGTCTCAACCTGCTTGCTACGTTAAACAAGTTAGTTATGTCGGCAGTCGAGTTCCCTGCTGTAAGAGGAGTTTTCAATGTCTCCTTCTTCCAGGGAGCAGGAGGTTAACAGGTGAGATCATTTTAATCCGATGTCAGGGAAAACAGTGCAGGCAAAATTCCTCACTTCCCTCAATCCGCCAACACCCAAGAACAACTTGGTGTTGCCACTTTTATGGGCAGCAGTGTATTATTATATTAACACAGGTGTTATCCCTGCTCCACAGCAATGTAGTTGTCACGTGGTGATTTGCTGCTGTTTGGCGAAGCTTCAGCTTTGCACCAGCAGCTAAACAGACTGGACGTGTCAAGCCTTTCGCCAACTTTTAATTGGTGTTGAAGAGATCAATGTGTTAACGTTAATACTGAAATAAAAGTTTCGTTATTAATAAATACGGTTTACGCTTCTGTATTCTACAAAGTTCTCTTTGATGGAATGTCGTTACGAAACTGTTTAGCTTAGTCTTTGTCCGCGAGTCACATAATCGACTCTTTCCGTCCAGAAAACCACCACGAGTCCATTACGACATTATTGTTCAAGTTCTGCGGTGACCTCATTATATTCTACTACTTTGCGCCTAATTAGCGAGACGATTAACCATTCTGCTGCCGATTTATCTATGCATCCATAAATCTAATTGCATAACATATTACTTGTTTCATGGAGACTGTTTGATCACTTTGTAGACAAATCTTTAAATTTTCAATCGATAATAACTCTTTTCCCAGATTTCCTTCTGTATAAGCAGCAATAAATGTGGTGCTTCATGGACACAGCATCGCTAGATATACAGAGTCACGCAGCTAAGACAGGTCTCCCCAAATAGATCCAAAATGAATAAATATGTCGAGGTGCGATTTTCGCCAAGTCATAGCTGGCGATATGGCAAATTCCCTGACGTTCGCAAGTAATTTTTAGCGTTTATAGTCGTCGAATTGTGACATCAACTTCGTTCCTTTTCTAATTGAACTACACGGGGTGAACATTAATAAAACTGACGAACCGCAGAGATGGACTGCTGTACGGAAATGGAGGAAAAAGGTACTGTGAACATGTTTCAGGAAATGCATCGCTGTCACCGAAGATGGCTCTGATGTACGAAAGTTCCTCTGACCACGTGCCGCGTGTTCCTTGTGTGTTATAGGCTGTGTAATTGACGCAGCGGGAACAACTCGAGATGGTGTTTGTGTACAGCCAAGCAGATGGAAACGTTCGAGAGGCAGCACAGCTACACCAAAACAAGTGCCCTCACAGAGAACAAGTACATCACATCACATTTCAAGTCCTTTTTTAGGGTGTGTGTTATCATGGGTCATTTCAGTCAGACGAACGTGCAGAGGGGCGGCGGAATGTGCATACATCAGGTTTGGAGAACCGGGTTCTACAAGATACTGAGATTAATCCTAGTACAAGCTCTAGGCAAGTGGCCCGCCAGAATGGTGTATGCCAGACAACGATTGTATGTATCCTGCATGACAACCTCTATAATCCCTATCACCTGTAGTCCCATGGATGCCCCTTTGAACATCTGTTGTGACGTGCATGTGATACAGGTCTGTACTATGTTCCGGGTCGATTTGTTGTCGTTGCACATATTCCATCCATTTCCAGACACATTTTCACAGGACCGTTTCACGTCCGTTTTCAGTCAGGAACGCGTCCGTGCAGTTTGTCTATTTTATCAACGTTCACCCTATATACTTTTCTGTGTTACCTTTGAAAGAAGTTTCTAAGGGAACTTCAATGACATAATATGCGTGGGACTTGATCGAATAGCACCAAGGTAACAGTGCCGCAAACGAATGTCCCATCCACCGAAGAAGAGGTTCGACAAACGGCTGCCCTATCATAAAAAATGTAAGCAAATATGTAACTCAGGAATGGTTCTTGTATTTATCTGTACCCTTGAAGCTCATCACCCTCTGTTCTGCTGTTGTAACAATCTGGTACCTTATTCGTTACGCTATTGAGACATTCACAACTTATACGACAATCGAAATACTGAATATCGTTAATGGCGAATCTTCTCAAACTATTAGAGCAGCGGTGCGGTTGTATGCTGAAGGGTAACCAAATTGTGTCAAGCCCTCACGATCTGTCTTTGTAAACATTATAAAAAAGTTCTGGAAGCTGGAAAGTGAAGAATAAAATACACCAAGGAGAAAAAAGAGCAACTGATGAAAGAAATGCAAATAACACTTTAGCAGCAGTAACAGACAATGCAATCGTAACTAAGTGACATCTCGGAAATACAAGAGGGATAAACCAAGCTAATGTTCTGCGAACACTACACTCTATTGCATTTTATTCTCTTCACAATTTCCTGCATCTTCATGGCAATGACTTACGAAATAGCTTACAGTTCTCCGAATGTTAGCTAAGAAAAGTACAAAGTGACGTGGCTCACCTATGCTAAATTTTGTTTAAGGAAGAAGAATCCCTTACAAACCATGGCCTGGCCAATCTTGATAATACGTATTAATAGTCAGCTGAAAATTTACGGTGACTCGAAATAATGGATAAAAACAAAGTTCTTTCTTTTTCAAGGTTTGGTGCGTGTTGTTCAAGAATAGAAACAATCGTCCCTGTTTTATTGATGGGAATCTAAATGCAGTCACATATCGGGTTCCTAAGATACGATGCTGCTGTAGCTATCAGAAGACATTTCGTGGGACATAAGGCAATCAGTGTTTTAACCAAAACCCCCCTTCCCTGCCTCGACTCTAGAATACTTCCGTTTAATTTGTTGTGGATTTCTCGTACACTTCTAGAAATTATTGCCTATGATTCCGCTGTTGCAGGATTAGGCGATTACATCATAAAGTGGAAGACAACACAGCCTTAGTAAGCGCTGTTTATCTTACATTTGTTCACTGGAAATAACACCGTTTCCTTTGACACTGCCACGCTTTTGCTCTGACCTGAACTCAGAGCAGTCCTACAGATGGATGCAGCCACTGAACTTCACATGATAGATATGATAGATCATTGGACTATGGCCCGAAGTGTAAGAGAAATCTAAAGTAAATCGGCCAAGAACTTTTAGAGATTTTTGATAACAGCCTTTCTCCTTTAGGTATTGAATACATTAACGTTTGAAGACAGATTACAATGCCGGCCGAAGTGGCCGTGCGGTTAAAGGCGCTACAGTCTGGAACCGCAAGACCGCTACGGTCGCAGGTTCGAATCCTGCCTCGGGCATGGATGGGTGAGCTGTCCTTAGGTTAGATAGGTTTACGTAGTTCTAAGTTCTAGGGGACTGATGACCTCAGATGTGCTTAGAGCCATTTTCTGTCTGCGGCTGTTTATATACTGTTCCACATTTACTTACTCCAGTTAAAGCAGTGGAGAGAAATAAATATAAGTTTTATTTTCTATTAAATAAAGTATTACTAAATTGATAATCTTTGTGTCAACCTTGACTATGAAATTGTCTGCTAATTTGGACACCCTAGCCTGTTCAAGCCACTCAGTACAACAACTGACTGAAGCGCTTAAATTTAGGAAATTTTCTGGGCAAGGCGAAGAAGACAGGGCGGAACGTGTGGCTGACAGCGGAAGTGATACGCCGAGCTGGCGATCACTGAAACCGATTTTGAAGCGGTTAAATTTTTTATATGAAATGTTTGACCCATCAAACACAGTTTTGTCTAAAGTTGGTATCAACCGGAAATGAATTAATGCAATTTGTCACTATTCGATTACAATCGATGCGTCAGTCATCTCAACAAGAGGCATGGTATGCGTATGCGTACGGTACTTAAATGATACAATGTGTAATAAAATAGAGATTCTTCCGTCGAAAATATTTTCAAGGACACATAAAACCCTGAAACCGTGAAGCATTTAGGATCAGCGCTGTCTGTATAAACGATTTAGGAGCAATCTTAGAAGCAGATTTTTTTGCATCTGATGCTATTTTTTATCATCTAATAAAATCATCGGACCATAAAAACGAATTACAAAATTATTTAGACAAGGTTTCTGCAAAGTGCAGAAAGTGTCTGTTGACTCTACACAATACAGCATGTGAGGTACTTCATATGAGTACATAAGACATTTAGTTTAATTTCGGTTATAGGACAAGACACACAAATTTAAATGTCGATTCAACTAAATAACCCATAACATAGAAAATTTATGAGGAAGGCGAAGCACGGACTTAGTTGTATTGACAGTACACTTAAAACAGGCAACAAATCAACCAAAGAGAGTGCCTACCCCACGTTGTCTGCTAGAGTATTGCTACCCTTATCAGATAAGATCGACAGGGGACTCCGAGAAAGTTGAAGAAAGGACAGCTCGTTTTGTACTGTCACGAAATAGAAGACAGAGTGTCACGGACGTAAGATAGTTTGTGTGGTAATCGTTGAAACAAAGGCGCCTTTTGATGCGGAGAAATCTTTTGACGAAGTTTGAGTTACCAACTTTCTCCTCCAAATGCAAAAATATTTTTACCCTCACCTACAAAGGGGTAAATGACAACCGTAATAAAGTCAAAGTACCTGTTCAGACCTTACCCGGGGCTCGTATTTGCTCTCACTGGCCTGCATAAATGGCTAAATAAAGCACAAGAACCACTGACTTTTCTCTTGCAAAAGGCAAAAAACATCTTTCAATAAGCACATTCATATAAAACAGTAAAGGAATTTAATAAATTAAATGCCTAACAAAAGAAATAAATCGTGGTAAACTGACTGTAATTCCTATCGCGAGAATAAATTACAGCGGCTATACCGATCTTGGAGATAGTACCATTAGACGTCACTAGATCGCGAGATGAGCGAAATCTCGAGAATTTGACGGAAACTTGATTGCAAACTCTTATTTATTAGTTAGTTGTCGTTGTTTCATATGTCATATACCCTATAATATATTTCAGTCTGTGTTTTACATTTATTCGCAAAAGTCAGTATCCGAAACCCGGAACGCGATTTTTATGAATGCAGCAGGTGGAGACGTATTCATTCGTCACATTCCATCCACACACAGTGATTCAAATATTTCCGTCGATTTAAAGCTACTGCCATTTCCCATGCGGCTTGGATTCGATACGAGTATCAACAAAGCAAAGAGCTAGTCGCTTTGTGTGGCAGATATTTAACATCCCGAGCAGCGCCGGGCATTTCAGCTACCATTTCATAACAGGTCCGCTGCTGTGGTGTCTCACCACTCTGGGAGGCATGGATCGTCCAGATTGAGAAGACAGTTAATGACATATCCACTAAACCAACAATAATCATCAACGTTATTTCAGTACGCACTCATTACCCTTGTGCCCTTGTGCATCTTTGCTTCCATCTTCATCTTCCTCATTTCCCAATATTCTTAGCATTGTCGCTTAAATTTCCTTTCCCCAGAACTCACCAAATCAGAAAATGTCTAATTTTGTGTACCCGTAAATGCTTTTTATTTTCGGTGCTATCATTGTTATTATTATTATTATTATTATTGTTATTATTATTAGTGATTATCTCCATTGGAGAGCGATAAGCAGGTGATTTTCAATCTTTCTTAAGGTCCTTCTTATTTTCTCAGTACGTCTTCATTTGCCCCGAAGGCCTTCTTTCTTGGGTCCTCTTCGGTCGGTATGGTTTTGGTTCCGTCTCTGGAGTAAGCTTCCACTTGTCAATTTTGCTTCTGGATGTATCTCTGTCTGATGTGTTTGTTATGTCAATTTTTGCTTTTATCGATTCCTTAGCTCCAGTTAAGCAGGGTATTGATGCTTTAAGTGATATCAATAGTCCAACAGAGGTTTACTTAGTCTGTTTCCAGGCAATCTAAGTGTCCATAGAACTTCATTCGTCTCTTTCTGATGTCAGTTTCGAGGTATGACACTTTCTTTGCTACAGAATTGTTAAGGGTTTCATGGCCACTTGTTGACAAACTGCCTGTTGGTTCTTCGGACGACGTTTACTTGATGATTTTTGTGACGTTTCGCCAGCACGAGTGAGTGGCCTTGTCAAAGCTTCACTCTCCATTGCCAGTGGTGGACTGGAGCCGAGCTCGAGGCCGCAGACATTATGTACCTGGCGCACCAACGTCCAAGGGCTTCTCCGTGGCCATTTCCAGTGCGGTTCTCCTCTTGCTACTTGCAGTGATCATTCACTGCAGCACAGGAATCCAAAATCAGTTTACCTTGAAGCTTTCTTCTTTGTTGTTGAAGTTATTCTCATGTTTGTGTTTTTCTGTAGCTTCTGTGAACAAGCGTGTGTGATAGCTCTTCTCTACAAACAGAACTTCCGTGTCAGCAAATTTTACTATATGGTCCGCCTCACATAGCGCATGCTCTGCCATGGATGATTTCTCCAGCTGCCCCAACCACCAGTGTCGCTTATGTTTTGTGATCCTTGTGTTGACTAACCGTCCAGTCATTCCAACATAAACTTTTCCAACTGTGCATGGTATGCGGTATATTCCCGACACTGAAAGTCGGAAGCACTTGCAGTGTCGGGAATATACCGCACACCTCCTGTCTCCACGTTATGATATGTGAACAGTTACGGCCCAGTAACATGCAACACTGTCATCTATAAAAAATTCCATCCATGAACGGCTGGAAATAGTCTTCAGATACCTGGACGTAACCATTTACAGTCAATGAGAGGCTCAATTTGACCAGAGGACCCAGTCCATTCCACTTAAATTCAGTCCACACAATTACGGAGCCATCACCGTCTTGCACAGTGCCTTGTTGACAACTTGGGTCCACTGCTTCGTTGCGTCTGCGCCACGCACGAACCCTACCATCAGCTCTTTCGTTTATTGCCGTGTCTTATGACGGACTCCTCTCCTGTGCCACCCTCTTCATCTCAGAGTAGCACCTGCAACCCACATCCTCAATTATCTGAATTATCTGCTGGATGTATTCCAATCTCTGTCTTCCTCAATAGTTTTTGCCCTCTACAGCTCCCCATGGAAGTAGTTCCTGATGTCTTAACAGATGTCCTATGATTATCTCCATTCGCGTTGTCAGTGTTTTCCACATAATCTTTTCCAATTCTGCGCAGAACCACCTCAATCCACTCCTTAACACTCCACCTACCTTTCAACATTCACCTGTAGAAGCACATCTCAAACGCTTAGATTATCTTCCTTTCCAGTTTTCCCACAGTCCATGTTTCGCTAGCATATAATGCTTTGCTCCAAAAGTACATTTTCAGAAATTTATTCTAAGGCCAGTGCTTCATAGTAGTATATATCTCTTGGACCGGAATGTCCTTTCTGTCAGTGTTAGTCTGATTTTGATGCCATCCT
The DNA here is from genome assembly GCF_021461385.2 of Schistocerca piceifrons. Classification (NCBI taxonomy): domain Eukaryota; kingdom Metazoa; phylum Arthropoda; class Insecta; order Orthoptera; family Acrididae; genus Schistocerca; species Schistocerca piceifrons. The sequence continues at coordinate 974,556,674 of NC_060139.1, read as the reverse complement.
TGCGCCGTCCGTCATTCGTTATTTTGCTGCCTAGGTAATAAAATTCTTTAACTTCATCTGCTTCAGGAACATCCATCCTGATAACTGAACGTGTCCTGATATTCCTTTAGTCTTGTCTCCATGATCAACCGCAACGTCAGAATTCCCTCTCTGGTGACTTTTTCTAAAGTCAAACGGATTGTCATCTAACTCAGTCTCAATTTTCTTTTCCATTCTTCTCATATTATTCTTGTTAGTAACTAGGATGCATGAGCAGTTAAGCTGATTGTACGATAATTGTGGGACTTGTCAGCTCTTGCAGTCTTCGGAATTGTGTGGATGATACTTTTCCGAAAGTCAGATGGTATGTCACCAGACCCACACATTCTAAACACCAACGTGAATAATCGTTTTGTTGCCACTTCCCGCAGTGGTTTTCGAAATTCTTATGGAATGTTATCTGTCCCTTCTGCCTTATTTGATATTAAGACTTACAAAGCTCTTTTAAATTCTGATTCTAACAGTGGCTCCAATATGTCTTCTATGTCGACTCCTGTTTCTTTCCATGTCACGTCATGAGAAAAGTCTTCTCTCTCACAGAGATCTTCAGTGTACTCTTTCCACCTATCTGCTCTCTCGTCTGCATTTAACAATTCCCACTGCACTCTTAATGTTAACATTCATGCTTCTAGTTTCACCGAACGTCGTTTTGGTTTTTGTACAAGCTGTGTCAGTCCTTCCGACAACAATTTCTTTTCCGATTTCTTCACATTTTTCCTGCAGCCAATTTCCCTTAACTTCCACGAACTTTCATTTTATTCCATTCCTCAGCGTCTTGTATTTCTTTGTATTTCTGTTCTCCTGAATTTCCCTGAACGTTGTGGCACTTCCTTCTGTCCTCGATCAGCTGCAATAGTTCTCTGTTACCCCTGGTTTATTAGCAGTTACATTCATTGCGCCTATGGTTTTCTTTCTGACTTCTGTGATTGCCATTTTTAGAGATTTCCATTCCTCTTCAACTGTACTGCCTACTGCGCTATTCCTTATTACTGTATCTATAGCCTTAAAGAACTTCAAGCATTCTACTTCCGAATCCCACTTCTTTTCTTATTGATTCTTCCTACCTGATCTCTTAAACTTCAGTCTACTCTACATCACTACTAAATTGTGATCTGAATGTATATCTGCTTCTGGATACACCTTATAACTAACTCTTTCCCGCTGAAATCGTCACTCATCTGACTACGTTACGGTTTTCCCTTAGTCTAGGGTCCAACTGTTATGGTGACGAGCCCATGAGAGGCTCTACAGGCGATTTTATTCTATTAGCAAAGCCATTTGCGTAAGTCGTCTGCGGCCATATCTCATTAACGCCAAATTTGGCAACACTTTCCTAACGGGTAAGTTCGTCGTCCGTTCCATATTGATTTCTGCGGTTATTTCACGCAGTATTGCATCTCTGTTAGCATTGACAACTCAGCGCAAAAGCCGCTGCTGTCGGTCGTTAAATGAAGGCCGTCGGCCACTGCTCTGTCTGTGGTGAGACGAAATGCCTGAAGTTTGGCATTCTCGGCACACTCTTAACACTGTGGATATAGGAATATTGAATGCCCTGTCGATTTCCGAAACGGAATCTCTCATGCGTCTAGCTCCAACTACCATTCCGCATTCAAATTCTGTTAATGCTCGTCTCGCGGCCTCATGGAAATGTGTGAGTATGGACAACAGCATTGTGCACTTGACACAAGTATTTCATTTATGTATTTATATATAATATTTATATATATTTATGTATTTATCACATGGGAAACCTCTTCACAGGAGTAACTTGAGTACAAATGTGATCTCCGCCGATGCCCTGCCCTTTTACAACTTGTGTGACACTACCGCCATCTGTATATGTGCATATTGTCTTCCCATGACTTTTGTCACCTCAGTGTGGCAGATGAATTATTTAAAGGATTAGCATTCTAGAATTAATGTTTCCAAGATTTAGTTGTGTACTTATGTGTATGCCTCTTAGTGTTCCAGCACTTTTTACTTTCTTCGGTACACAACGATGTATTGTTTCCCTGTTAAATCGTATTTATTAGCAAAGTGCGTGTGTGCATTTCGTTACAATTATTGAACCAAAGCTTTTGTCTAAAATTATATTTTCTTCTTTTCTTCTTTACTTGTGTTTCGTTACTGCTGGTATGAATGCACACTGTAAAGCTCTTGTAACGCTTGTCTAAATGAATTCCGGTATTTTTCCAGTGTAACTGGAGGCGTGAATAATTGTTGATGAAGCCAAATTGTAGAGTTAAGCATGAGAGGGATTTTTTTTCTTTTTCTAATTTCTGTGATAATTTTCTTTCAGTTTTGTTTTAGGGAGCTTGTTAGTAGAGTCTCTGAATAGTGGAGTCTCTGAGAAATGAAATAAAGTTTAAATTTGTATGATCAAAGACTAAATTGTGAACTTTGAACTCATGTATTTTTGTTGCCTTTGTCGTTGTGGGAAAAAAATTCAAACTTGCACCAGAACCATGAATGAGTGAACAATAATCATAATAGCAGCTAGAAACATCAGATGACTGAAAGTAAGTTCTGATCTATTAAACCAAAGAATATCAAATTAACGTCTGCTTCTGACGGGCAATTATTAATCTACATCCGTCAAATATCACCCATACAGATCAATGAATGAAATTCTAGGCAAGCAGTGTGAAATAAAAAGAGTGTATGTCATGACGTTGGCCTGCAACTCCTCCCTCCGTCCTCCTGATCTCATTTACATTACCAGAAAAATTCTACATTACTAACAATATATAATAACGCCTTTGGATATTCCTCTACCTTTCCTAAGTGAAACATACGCTTCCATACTATTTTCTCCGGTCTCTGGGGTAATGAAATGCATCCGCCAGTAGTATGGCTACACGTTGGCGTGATGTCGTAGAATGGGTACCGAAATTGGAGAAATATCAGAAATTATGGCGTAAGTTTATTAGTCAGTATCACCTGCATACCATCTTCGGATTGTAATTTACGTATATCTCCAATTTGATCAAAGGCATGAGTAATTTTTACTCGTAAAGACTGTAAGTGGGATTTCGACTGCAGCTAAAATTCTTTTCTGTCCAGCAAACCTCAGAAGTAGTAGATGGCACCAAACAGCATGTGTGCGTGGTTCCAGTGTCCAGCAGGCTGATGGGTTGCGTCCCTTTACGTTCTCGCACGGGGGCGGCTGGTTATGCTTTCAATTGCAGTGGGGGGTGGAAAGCTTTATAAGACAGCATTTTTAAGCCAGGCTCTCTTCCTCTGTACTGGTGGCCTTTTCGGCAACAAATGTGGGATTTCCTTGCACGTAGACACGTCATGACTGAGTGGTGCCAGGGGTTGTCATTTACTTGCAAGATTCTCCTTTTAATTGTAAAAACTTGCCCGTTTCCACTTCTAATAACTAGGGAGACAGACACGATCCTGGTCTTACCAAAACTAATTTTGTCAAGCAGAGGAGGCAGCATTCACATTAGCATCGTGAAGTCAGGGATTGGATTGTAGTTAATGAAGTGACTTTGTTTTCTGCCTTACGGCAGCTCTTGTCATGGGGCAAGTCCCGACAGAGATGTACACCGCATGAGCGACTGAGGAAGTGATTCCAGTGGTGGTTTCCCGTTGCCTTCCACTGATAATGATGAAATGATAATGAGGACAACACCCAGTCCCTGAGCAGAGAAAATCTTTGACCCAGCCTGGAATCGAACGCGGGCCCCCTGGAATGACAGACTGCCGCGCTGACCTCTCAGCTATCGGGGCGGACTACTGAAGTGAACTGATGATGTTCTCTCTCTCTCTCTCTCTCTCTCTCTCTCTCTCACACACACACACACACACACACACACACACACACACACACACTCGCTCTCTCTCTTTCATTTTGTGAAAGCTTCTGCTGGTACACGTCGAAAAAAATTAAAGAAGTGTATGCTAGGTTTCAGGGAGTCGATCTGTGTCTCAATGGTTGACAATAACGTACCTATTTCGGTTGGGCGAGGAAATGTATGTAAACCATGGTGTGAGGCACAACAAGCCTTCACATTAATTATTTTCCATCTAAATGGCGATACGATATTTGGTAAGTGTCAGAATGTTTCTTCTAAGAATAAAACGTCTGCACTGCGCTGCTGCTACAGTCGCAGGTTCGAATCCTGCCTCGGGCATGGATGTGTGTGATGTCTTTAGGTTAGTTAGGTTTAAGTAGTTCTAAGTCTAGGGGACTGATGACCTCAGATGTTAAGTCCCATAGCGCTTAGAGCCATTTCAACCATTTGAAAACGCCTGCAAAAAGATGTTAGCAATATAAAAATGAAATGCTTGTGTCAAGTGTCACAAGTATAAAATATACGTACATACACACACATTTCCATCAGGCTGAAACCTAAAACATAATCTTGTACCATATGTTAAGAGCTCCTATTCTATCTCTATGCCAAAATAATTACATAAAAAAACATGGAAAACAAACAGCTGAAATTTCAAATTAGGCCTACAGCTGCATTGTAGTAAGATAAAGGCGAGCAGGATTATAACTGTATAAATTACGTGTTAGCTATAACACTACGTAGGTAAATACACAAACAAATAGACAGTCAAATACTTTCGCATCCAAATTGTTCTATGAATCTTTCCAAGTGTACAATGGTACGTCAATGTCTGAAACACGTATAGGATGCTCTCACTTCAATCTGAGGACACGTTATCGGTGTTCAATAGAATGAGCTGTCATAACTTGTTGTTTTTAAAAGGTTTTCGGTAATATCTCCCCTTAGTAAACATTAATATTTTTGGGTGGGGGGGGGGGGGGACGGGGTGGGAACGAAGGCTATGCATAAAGTTCTACACTAAATAATATAGTCGATGTTGTCAGGAACGTAGTATTGCTTTTTATTTTTATCTCAATCAAATGTCCTAGAGGTTAAGTAAAGACAAACTCTTGACAACGGCTGCAATACTTACCGAAACTATCGTGAGAAGGCAGTCTAAAATTGTATTTCCTGTAATAAACTAGTGAACGTAAAACACACACACACACACACACACACACACACACACACACACACATATATATATATATATATATATATATATATATATATACATACACACAAACAAACAAACAACTTGGGGGAGGCAAATAAAAGGCGAAAACACTATTTTAGGAAGGAAGGAAAAGGGTGTTTTAATGTAATCTTCATTGCTGTGTATCACTTGATGTGCATATTGTGATAACACAAGGAAGACCATATAATAGAAATTGTTTACACTCATTAAAACCGTAGCAAAGGTGGTGAAAAAGACAGAGATAAACATGTTCAAAGACGATGGCACAACTAGGCAGGTATGGAAAGTCGATGACTCGAAAAATATAAAATGAATTACTGTTAATGGAGTAGAGAATATATCCATGTCGTTTATTGTAATATGCAAGTATGTTTACAAATCTCTGATCATGAACAAAATTTCAGTCTGTACACCTAAATCAAATTGTACAATTTCTCAAAGTATGTGCGATTTCTAGCATAAAAGATATGTGACATTAGTGTCATGATTTATTTATTCTATATGATTTCAATTAAAATTACACACTGATCCCATATCGATATGACTGATAAAGCAATTATAGGTTAAGCAGCAAATGTTAACGATCACAGCTTGAATGTTGTACTGCACTGTGTAACATATCATTTTAACGCAGCTCACTTGTTGGCACTATTGAAATGAATTATACATTAATCAGTGAAAATATTTTGATTTGCTCTAAGGCAACATTGTTATTGACTATTTCTTCTTTAATTCCATGTGAAGTACCATTAGATAAGGAAATTCTGCGGTTTAAACCCTTTACATAATTTTGGCGATAAATGCATTTGTATACAATGCATAAAAATTCAGCTCGTCCAGAATCTTTTGAGCATAGCCTAGATGGCTGCTCTGCTGCCAGATTGTGATTGGCTGTATGTCATTTTAAAGAGTTGTAAGGCAGTGTTTGATGTAGAAATGTTTTATATGTGGCAATACTACAAGTTATATCCATCAAGTGATCAAAAATTCACTTTTTTTGGACACAGTTGTGAGATGGGTAGGTTGTGGTTGGCTCTTTCATTTTGATACCAGCTGAAATACTACACTGACATTTGCGGGAGAATGGAGGGGTGGGAGAGGAAACTAACGGCTTGATAAGACCCACTGACCTAGTTCCGACGTTTTGTAATTTTTCAGTTTTAAAATTTTCATTTTTTAATTTCTTATATTTCCCAAATGCGTATCTTTGGTTTCTAATTTTCCAGCCAATTGCCATTTTTAAATTTTAAATTACCAGCCTTCTTCTATCTTTATTTTTTATTTACCATCACCCACCACCATTGTCTTAGTTATGCAGCTTCCGCCATCTTGATGACATCACACATTCTAGGTTTGGCATGCACATGATTAACTTCAGCAGATGCTTGAAGATCAAAGTTTACCAGAATGCCTATAGTTTTCCCTTCTAGTTCACATTACCAAGGAACAGAAATAAGTTAATTCCATTCGGTGTTAAGAGATTTATACCGATACACATGCACGCACCAGAGAGTCTTCTTAGAGTGAAGATATTATACACACACAGCAATAACTAACACTGTGGGAAAGCAAATGATATGTAGTATCACCAGTATATTTCGTACCATAGTTTCGTATAGTAATTTAGCAAGGAACAGAACCGGGAATTTACCCACAGAGTCGGTGTACATCTCCTAATGAAGGTGACAACAGTATGTCCAAGAAGACATTAATGGAGGTCGTTTGGTACAAATGAGCGGCTATTTTCCCTGTCTTCCTCGTGAAGGAACGAAAGCTGCATTCTACAGTCGAGTGCTCGGTTTTATGCTTTCTCACTCTTCTAAAAAAGAATAACTTATTTATACCACATTAAATGGAAAATTTTATTTGTTAAACCCGTTTGCTTTACACCCACACTAATAAATGCTTGATATCCACGGTCTTTTGCAGCAGTCTGAGACCAAGCATGGTCCCTCCAACACCGCAACCTCCTCCCTCCCCCTCCCCAGACCATCGATTCCTCCACTTCTCGGTCTCACACACGCGTTGTGCTCTTTATTTACCCTACGTGCGAAGTCTGAACAGAAATATACTTTCGTGTTAATATGGTTATTGTCGACCATAAAATATGAAATTAGCTACAGGAATCCATTACAAATTGAATGACGTAGCTGCATGAGCTCTTGTGCGTGAAATTATCTAATAGTTTTCAAGCAAATTTATTATTCACCGAATTTCTGCCCCAATCTCAGACCATGAAATGTGCTCCTCCAGAATCTATGTATTAATGGGTGTCAGACCACCTCAGGTATTTCAGAGCGTAGCCTACGTTTCGTTTTAAATTACTGATGGACTGTCCGCGAGAAAAGAAGTACTGGAGGGATTTATACATGAAAATGACAATTTCAGTCCCCTTGGATGAATTTCTGCGAATCCTCTTGCACAGAAAGTGCTTTCGCTAATTCCTTGTATCTTGAGTTTCTACTGAGATTGTTCTCAATATTTTACAAAGCCTGTTGTTGCAGATTTGGTGTACAAAGATTCCGCGCCCACGTCATCTGTTCATCTCTCTGAGAGGTCTATGCTCACACAAAAGATAAATTAATGTAGAAAGTTTTGTGAGATGGATGGTGATATTGAATAGGGTAGATTGCTAGGTAATTGGTGAAGCATATCACCATTTCCACGTGCTTGACTATGGACGAAAAGTGTCAATTTGTGCCTTTCATGAATAAAGGAAATTACACAACCTAAAAAATGGAGTATTACGTTTTTGACGGGTGCCATCTACACCGGCAAGCAAGCAAGAGAGCAATGAAAAAAAAAAAAAAAAAAATCATGCCACGTAATGTGGCAGGATGACTGCTTTATTATAGACTCATCATCCATTTAAAGACATATGTGATATTAATATTTTACTTCTCTTTCAGTCAGTAGTTATCTCCCTGAAATTTGCAACCTTACTTCATATTTGCCCCTCTAGCCAAAACATGACCACTGCTGAAAGACTGAATCATGCCGACTGACGTTGAAAGCACAAGACGAGGAAAGAGAAATACACTACTGAACATTAAAATTGCTGCACCAGGAAGAAATGCAGATGATAAACGGGTATTCATTGGACAAATATATTATACCAGAACTGACTTGTGATTACATTTTCCCCCAGTTTGGCTGCATACATCCTGAGAAATCAGTACCCAGAACAACCACCTCTGGCCCTAATAACGGCCTTGATACGTCTGGGCTTTGAGTCAAAAAGAGCTTGGATGGCGTGTACAGGTACAGCTGCCCATGCAGCTTCAACACGACACCACAGTTCATCAAGGGTAGTGACTGGCGTATTGCGACGAGCCAGTTGCTCGACCACCATTGACCAGACGTTTTCTGTTGGTGAGAGATCTGGAGAACGTGCTGGCAAGGGCAGCAGTCGAACATTTTCTGTATCCAGAAAGGACCGTACAGCACCTGCAATATGCGGTCGTGCATTACCCAGCTGAAATGTAGGGTTTCGCAGGGATCGAATGGGGGGTAGAGCCACGGGTCGTAACACATATGAAATGTAATGTCCACTGGTCAGAGAGCCGTCAATGCGAACAAGAGGTGACCGACACGTGTAACCAACTGCACCCCATACCATCACGTCGGGTGATACGCCAGTATGGCGAGGACGAATACACGCTTCCAATGTG